>NW_015169203.1:479969-489354 GCF_001447785.1 Gekko japonicus
TGAAGCTCAAATACTTTGGCCACCAAATTAGAAGGGAGCACTCACTGGAGAAGACCCTGATGCTGGGAAAGATTGAAGGTCAAAGAAGACGGGGACGGCAAAGGATGAGATGGTTGGACAGTGTCATCGACGCAACGAACATGAAATTGAGCCAACTTCAGAAGACAGCGGAAGACAGGAGGGCCTGGCGGGAGCTGGTCCATGGGGTCGCGAAGAGTCGGACTCGACTGTGCGACTGAACAACAACAACAATCCTTGATCCTCTGTCTAATTTCTAACTTAGCTCGGCCCCTACCCATCTCCAGCAGCGCTAAGGGAGAATACCCCAAGAGCGAAATTTTCCGCTTAACAGAAACCACATCTGTAGAGTCGGGGAATGGAAATTTCCCAACAAGCAGTTATGGCGAGTTTGGCAGCCTATAAAAGAATCACAATAACATTAGTTATCCATTGAGGTTGATCTTTATTCCAGTTTGCACCTAAAATAAGGTTTTTTGTGTGTTCGTGGAAAAGAAGCTTTCCATCCAAGAGTTTGTGTGTGTGTGTATGATTTTTAGTTGGTGACTAATTGATAGTTCAGAGCCTGTGTCATCTTTTTTGAGTAGTTAGCTTGATTCAGAGAATCACATAAATTTGAGCCTAGTCTCCTGTATCTAACCCAGTTGATGGTAGACTTCTGTTTCTCTCAGTATTTGCAGAGTGTTGGCACAGTGCACCAACATAGCTTAATAGGAACAAGCCCTCTGTCACATTGTGTGGTTTAAATGGAAACACAGAGGCAGCAAGGAAAATGTTGAGGATAGGACAAGAGCTGAGGGAAGTCCTAGAAGGATCTTCTTCAAGATTTTTTTTAGGTCTGAACTGTATGTGAGTCAACCATCTAGTGGATAATCTAGCAAAAATCTGTTCTGAGAAAATGGTTTCAATTCTTATTGACATGTTGATGGCACCATTAAATCCTAATTATGTACTCTGTAATTGAGCACCAGTTCACACAGTGCCTTAGTAGTATATAATCATTAAGAATGCTGCTTTATATATCTAGAACTCAATAACTTACCATAATGTGTGCAAGTGTAAATTGCATGGGTGAATAAGGTAACATGTACGTTATCTTTTATAGAGTTTCTTTTTAGAATGGAGACCTGGTAGCTATGCCAGCTGAGCCCTGTGATTGATATATACATACGTTACCTTCATGTCATGGTGCCCTGATCAGGTAGAAGCAGTTTTTCAGTGGCTGTTCTGTTCCCGAAATAATACATGAATGCGCATCAGGTGGGTTTTTTTTGGGGGGGGGTAGGATGAGGTAAGGATGTGACATCTCTGGACAGCTTATTCTCATCTCAGCAAGCACAGGCTGGTTCACTTGCTCCCCACCCACAAAATGTTTTTATGGAAGCTGCCCTGAGCCCACTTTGTGGGGTGGGTGGGGTATAAATCTGATAATAAATAAATAAAAAATAAAAACTCAAAATTGGAAAGTATGATTCTAAGATGGCTTACTTTCTGCTCATTATTTCATACTTTACACAACCAAAGCTGTGAAAGTTAAGCATCAACTGAAAATGATCATTCAATATAGCTTGTAAGATGCAATGCTTGTTTCAACCAGTATTAGCAAATGTTAAAACAAAAAAGGAAAAAAATTGTCCCATAAAATTGTGTAGTTCTAAAGTATGAGTAATTATTAAACAGTCTGAGCTAAGTGTGTGGTTGGGGGGGGGGATACACTACCAAGTTCAATATATTCTCATAGCTTGACAGCCTACTCAGTTTTTTAAAAAAATATGTATATATAACTATGCTAACAGTATAACTATACTAAAACATGAGCTGCCAACTTCCTGATGTTTATTAGGTAATAAAAAGTCAATGTTTTGGAATTCAGTTTTATTTGCCAACCAACAACTGGGGGAGAAATTTATTCCAACTGATGTATGCATAGAGCATTTAATAAGATAAAAAAAGATTTTCAATTTCTTCTGTACTACAAAGGTGAAGTTGAGCTGTTTAGAGAAACAACTTAAAATTTTCTGTGGAGTTCATCTACATGTAATGTTTATACTGACAGAGTAATTTCTGTCTGTGGAAAACCGTTCTCTGCCCACTGCAGCCCAAAATGCATTCGGGTGTATCATGTAAATGTATCTTCATGAAAAGGGCAATGTTTAATCTTTGTGAATTTAGGAAGTTAACATGTGGAGGTTTCACTTCTAGGATGGATTTACAAGGCTGGAAACTTATAGGCAGCCTACTGAATGATCAAGTTGTTGCAATTACTGAAACCAAAGGAATCATTCTTTTTCTCTCATGTTTTCAGTTAGTCCATTTCGTACCTATATGGGACAGTAACAGCCCTGGGCATGCCCTGCCCAGTTACATGTGGATCTGCAGGAGCAATGGAGGAACAAAGAGGAAGGATAACTAGTACTGGCTCCTTACGAAGGCCTGCTCTGGGGTAATGCCATCCTTGGGAGAAAGAGCATACTCAGGGGTAAGCACAGGGAAGCAGGAAATGGGAATGGCCAGGGGAAGGGAGGTAAAAGGCTCCAACTGAAGGAAGTGAGGAAGAGGCAGCTGGTTCATGCCAGCAGGAAGCCAGGAAGGAGTGTAGACATCTAGGCTTGGCATCTCGAGAGTCTGGAGAGACCCAAGCCCTTAGGCTACGACTGCTGCATGTACCTCCCCCAGTCTTTAGCATCTCATGAATTAACCCAGCAAGGAGGTTGCAGTGGCCAGGGCAGGAGCTAGAAGGATCTAGTGAAGGACCCAACAGGTCATGTTGAAAGCAGGGGGAGGCATTCAGTAGGGGGACATTAAACTTCTGAAACTTTTTTTAAAACAAAATTTAATTTATCTCATCACAATGTAATGTAAAAGCTACAATGAAAAATAAGCTAAATAAACCAAGAGAAGAGGAAAAAAATTCAACACAGGATCTAATGGGGTTTCATCTTCTGGAACTGACTTTTGTAAGTGATATAAGGGCATTAAAGTACAACTTTTGCATTTCCTAGGTGGTGACTTGTCCTAGGCAAATCAAAATCCCAGAAGGGATGTGGTGCCTGGATCCAGAGTCATGACAGGGACAAAGGAATTTAGTTTCATCACTTATGACTGGTCAAGTTTATGACTGGTAATGGTACCATGGTTCTGGTAATCTTAGGTTGGTCGTTAATTTGATTCATTTAAATAGTAAGAGATCTGATCATAGGAACATAAGAGAAGCCAATGTTGGATCAGGCCGATAGCCCATTCAGTCCAACACTCTGTCACACAGTGGCCAAAAATACCAGGTGCCATCAGGAGGTCCAGCAGTGGGACCAGGACACTAGAAGCCCTCCCACTGTCCCCTCCCCAAGCACCAAGAACACAGTGCATTACTTGCCCCAGACTGAGAGTTCCTATCTATACCTTGTGGCTAATAGCCACTGATGGACCTCAGCTCCATATGTTTATCTAATTCTCTCTTGAAGCTGTCCATACTTGTAGCTGCCACCACCTCCTGTGGCAGTGAATTCCATGTGTTAATCGCTCTTTGGGTGAAGAAGTACTTCCTTGATTCTGAAAAAGCCTTCGGGAAAAATATTGGACATTTATTTTTGCAGCATTAAATTTGGCTTTCCTCACAAATGTTTGAAATGGATTAGAATTCTTTATTCATCTCCCAGCTGGGGGTATTGACTAATAGCATCTTTTCAGTGCCATTCCCTCTAGAGAGGGTATTAAATGAAGTTGTCCTTTTTCTCTTTTTTTTCTTATCTGTTTGGAACTTCTGATTTGTAGCATCATGACTTTGTACACAGCTCTTAGGAATTAATTATTTTAATGCAGACAATCTTTTATTATTTATTTCAGAATCTCAGTAATGATTAATACTTCTGGTGAGTTGTCTGGCTATTCAGTTTGTTGGACAAAGTCTGAGTTGATGCCATTGGGAGACAATATATCATGGAGTGTATTTGCTGATGGAGATATTTGATGATGTCCAGACGTCATTAGTTATCTTGGAATTCCTAGAGATATTAAATACATGATTATGCTAAATTTTAACAAGTTGATCACTGATATACCCTTGGATTTGGGCAGTCTTAAACTTTCTTTATAGGGTAAATACACTCAAAATGAAAATTATACCTTGGATTATATGTTTTGCATTAAATTCCTTTTCATATACCTTGTAGATATATTAATAAAATTAATATGTTATTATGGAAATTTACCTGGGGTTCCTTATCTCCTCAGATTTCTTTAAAGCGCCTATTTAATGAAGGAGGATTTGGTTTTCCTGCTCTTAGTTTATATCATCAGGCATATTTGTTAATTTGCATTAATGACTGGGATTGCTTCTTTCATTTGGACTATCCACTGTTTTGGAGGCATCTTGTCTGGTGTAATCATGCTGAAATAGATCCTGTTCTTCGTGTAATTTCTGCAGTTAGAGAATAATGGTTTGTAATGTCACAACAATACAGATTTGACCCATTTTCACATGCTAAATTAACTTTATGGGCCAATCCAGATCTAAAAATGGGGGCGGTGTCTTTTTTTAATGAAAGGATTAGGCAGATAGGGCAATTTTTACTTTAGAACAATTAATAGTACATGACAGCAATTTCTGTTATTTTCCCAGATGATTTCTAGATATTACCTGGCAACTTCAGTAGTGTCATGATTGCCCTGGCGGGGGCGGGCTAGGCAAGGCACAGAGTATCCAAAAACACAGGCTGAGGTCAGAGCACCAGATAGGCAAAGAAACAAAAGTGTAATCCAAAATATCAGGTCACTTGCACAGTCTAAGGTTTACCGGAGATTGGCAGTCAGAGTTGTAAAGCCGAAAGCCGTTGTTCAGAGTCAGGTTACACATTCCAAGGTCAGGGAGCCAGAAGAACGATGTAATGCAGTCCGGAGTCAAAAAGCCGAGGGAGTCAAGCAGAAAGTCAGGAAACAAGATGCAAGGTCCGAGGTACAGCGATTCAATCATGTGATCAGTTGCCAGCACGAATTGGATAGTGAAGAGAGCTGCCTTAAAAGCCCGTTCCCCTTGTCACTAATTACCGGCTGATTACAGAGTCCTGGCTCCAGTCAATACTCGGGACTCAGAGGACGCCTCCCACGCATGCGTGCTTCCCTATGCAGGGTTGTCAAGTCCTGTCTCCTTTGATCTCGTAAACGAGCTACAGGTGGGGGGGAACCAGAGGGCATGGAGCTTGTGCTCGGCTCAGCAGGAGCAGATCCAGGTGTGAACCCTTCTGGTAGCCGGTGTTCATCCTCTGCAAGACTTAGGTTTTGTACTTCCAGGTGTGCAGGGAGCTCGTTCCTGGATGTTGAAGGTGCAGAGTCCCCGGGATCAGGGTCCACTGGGTCGGGCAGCACGGTGGGCATGACAAGTAGAATGGCAATATTTACAACTGCAGGATAGGGTCCTGCAGCACAAAGCATTTAAGAAACTCTTGGAAATTCTTATTGAATCAGTGCAAAAACAAACCTACAATATCGGTTTATAAATATTTGATGTTGATTAATAAATATGATATACAGAGACTCAGAAATGAATAGAATAAAAGCTAGATTGCTGTGTTTTGCCAAAGCAATGAGATATGACCCTAGATTTTATTTCTGTAGTTTCTGTGGACCTCAAACTGTGACTTATTCAGGAAAAAAATATGTTTAGGATATACTGGATACCACAGCACTATTTTAGTAAAGGCCTAAGTAAAGTGTCTAATTTCTAGTATTATACCTTACAAGACACATCTCTGAAACATGCATTGGACCTGTCCAGATATTTGGTTTGGGGGGGAAGAAGTAATGACTCATATCAATTTTGTATTAGAATACTCATTGATCTTTGAGGATGCTTATATACTTTTTAACTATTTACCTGTCTCCTGGAGACTAATTGATGTTCAATGGAATGGACCCCCATGTCTTTACTGTTGCTAAAAGACTTATACTACAACTTTGGAGATATAAATGTCCACCTCCCATAACCCAGTGGATTGAGAACCTTACAACCTTATCAACATTTTAACGTATGGCATATAGGTGGACATATTTTTAGATATTTGGAAACCTTTTATAGAACGTGGTAAGATGTGCCATTTGGTGTTGCGCAAGCTCAGCCCATCACTGCCCAGTCAGACAGCATGTTTGGGCAAGGGCTGTTGGGTTTTTTTGCCTTTTGTTTCCCATGCACATAAATGAGGAATCACACCTCTGCACTGAGGGTTCCCCATGGAATATGTGATTATGCACATACTGCTAAGCGAGGGGAAAAAATGGCACCGAGTCAGGATGGAATGAGCAGACCATCCTGACGGCATGAGAGTGTGCTTGAGTGATCAAACAGGAAAGTTCGTCCATAGCCCATTGGCAAGCATTAGGACTGGACTTCCCCCGGTGTCTTTTCACTTCTGTGGTGGGGCAGCATGAGGGGCTGATGGCTGTGGGACCTTTCCCAGATGTTGCTGTCTGATCATGCCCTTTAGATCCATCAGGCATTTGCAGCTGAGTCAGATTTAAAGGCATGTCTGACCATGGCCATAGATAGCTACCTATGGACTTGCCACCACTGTTGTTGTATTTTATTTTTGTTTGGTGGTTGCATTTAATTTCTTTTTAAATCACATTGTTTCTTGGCAAAGAACTAATTAACCTGAAGGCCTGATACACACTGACCAATGTGGCTGAAGAGGATAGACAGGCAGATTGAAAGACTCCTTCCACATCATGTGTTTTGTAAGTTTTCTGTTTACCGTGGATGAGTCTATTGATTGAGTTGGTCTAAAATAGGGTTGCCAAGATCCTGATGGAACTTGGAGGTCTCCTGAAATTACAATTTATCACCAGACTTCACTGTTCAGTCCCCATGGAGGAAATAGCTGCTTTGGAGAGTGGACTCTGTGGTATTAAATCCCACTGAAGTCCATCCACTTCCCAAACCCCACCGTTGTCAGGCTTCACCTCCAAATCTCCTGGGATTTCCTAACCCGGAGTCAGCAACCCTATTGTAAAGGGACGTACCAGAGGGAAGCTGAGGCCTGTGACAAATAGTGCTAATATTCCTCAGCATCACTAGTTGTGAGGAGATAGCAGCTTAACACAGATGTCACCGTTTGGAGGAGGTGACAAATGCTAACAGAGGGGAAGGAAGAAGAAGAGATTGGATTTATACCCCACCCTTCATTACCCAAAGGAGTCTCAGAGCGGCTTACAAACTCCTTTCCCTTCCCCTCCCCACAACAGACACCCTGTGAGGTGGGTGGGGCTGATAGAACTCTGATACAAACTGCTCTTTCAGGAACAGCTGTGCCAGAGCTTGTGACTGACCCAAGGCCATATCAGCAGGTGCAAGTGGAGGAGTGGGGAATCAAACTCGGTTCTCCCAGATTAGAGTCCGCACACTTAATCACTACACCAAACTGGTGTTTCCCTCTGAAGCTTTGAAAATCGAGAGAGATGGCAATAACACAAAGGCTGCTGGGAATTGGTTAAAAAACTGTGGAGTGCAGGATCTCTCCCCATGTCTGGAGAATCTGATGGGGGATAGTGGAATGCCCTGTAGGACTGTTCCTCCACCTCCCCACGTGCTCCACTAGCATATTTGTAAATAAGCAAAAGTTACAAAGATGGCATAGGTTTCTCATTCAAAGGATCTTTGCACTGTTCAGAGAAGTGTAGCACATTTTTAATCTGTGTGTTAATGTATGCTTAACAGCTGCTGCAAGTGGCATGGAAACATTTAGAATTGCTTTGGTGTCCCAGAAGCATTTTGCATTCATTTTTTAAGCAGAGTGCATTAATAAACTGGTAGTTTAGTTGAGAGCAATTCACCCCTTTTATGAAAAGGTATAGTCTAATGTATTTTACAGAAAGAATGAAGTAGGGTGCTTTCTTTGGCTAAAGCAGAGAACATGTGTGCAGAAGATATGTATTAAATATTTAATACCAATAATTTGTCATAAAACAAAACCATCTTCTTAATTCTTAAAGAAAAAAGAATGGCATTGTAAAAATGAATGCACTTCCATCCAGAAGTGTTTTCAGGAGTGCTTACAGTGATTTCAAGAGGACGGTGATTAATAGACTAATTAAAAATACTTCCTAAACAAGTTGTCATAACATTTAAAATCCAGAAACCATAAACAGAGTGGGAAGAACATCTTGAAACCAAAACTTGGGAATTAAAAGGAACTAACTTTGACTGGAGTCAAGTCCATTGTTAAAACTTGCTCATAGATCAACTAAAAGTGACTTGAAAATTATTAGGTTTGTCTGCATGGTTGTTTTTGGTACAGCCTTAAAGCCAGAACTCAATGGTGAGCAGTTGTAATTCATCTGATATATATAAAAGCCCTAACGTATTGGCACTTTCCAGCTCTCCCATTGGCTGTGCTGTGTGCTTCATCAGCCATTGGCCTGTCAACTGCCACTCAAGAGTACTTGCATGCCATTGGCTGGGGACTGGGTCCACTCCTCTCTCCTGCCCACTGCTGGCTTGGCCACTCTTCCCTCCTTGTCAGAATAAACTGCCAAAACAGCTGTCTCTGCTGACGAAGAAGATTCTCCTGATTGGCTCCTCCATGGCTGGCTAGCTACTGAGGTGGCCCAGCGGCCATCAAACCATTCTCCTCCTGCTGTGTGTGTTTCTTTCCCCTAGGATTGCCAACCTCCAGGTGGGACCTGGAGATCTCCTGCTGTTACAGTTGATCTCCAGAAGACAGAGATCAGTTCCCCTGGAGAAAATGGCTGGAGATCACTCAGAATTAAAGCTACTCTTCAGATGGCAGAGATCAGCTCCCCTGGAGAAAATGGCTGCTTTGCAGGGTGGAATCTATGTCATTATTCCCTGCTAAGGTTGCTTTCCTCCTGCTTGGGTCCCCACTGCAGAAAAAGATGGTATTTTTCCCAGCTAGTGGCTGTGGGGGGGAGATGGAAAGCTGAAGTCAGAGGGGCAGATAAAGGTAGGTTGATGGTTGGCTGGGAAGGAGATAGGGTTGCCACCTCCAGGTTGGGAAATTCCTGGAGATTTGAGGGGGGGAGCCTGGAGAGGGTGAGGTTTGAGGAGGAGTGGGACCTCAGACAGGTACAGTGCCTCCTGGGGAACCATTGTTACCAATCTCCAAGTGAGGTCTGGAGATCACTCAGAATTACAAATGCTTTTCAGATGGCAGAGATCAGTTCCCCTGGAGAAAATGTTGAACTCTGTGTCCTTATACCTTGCTGAAGTCGCCACAGAAAATTGATACTGAGTGCCCAAGGCCAGGGCGCCCCCCCCCCCAGAGCCTCTTTCTAGAGCTCATGGTATTTCTTTCCACAATGGGCCTTATTCCTAGTATAGAAATAATCTTGGAGCCATCTGGAATTCTTCATGCATCCA
>NW_015169203.1:489834-520038 GCF_001447785.1 Gekko japonicus
GCTGGTTTGTTTAGAAGGAACAATTTGTGCTAGACTCCATTTTGAATGATGCCTTGAACAAAGAACTTGAAACTTAAATTGTCTCCACTGACTGTATAATTTATTCAGTTAAGGTAAATATTTCTCTATATCTGTTTTTATCAATTTTGGCAGTTTTATAAATGTTCTTCTTTCTACCTTTTTAAATGCCATATGCATTTTGGACTTTTTAGTATAAGTAAAAAATATTAATATAAATCTTTGCTTTTAGAATGTTTCATCCTCTGCCCATCTACATCCTCACATGTTTTGTGACTTGCATAGAGGGGTTTACAATGAGATATTTTGATTGCCTGAAAGCATCTGCTATTAACAGTTTTCTGTAGGCATGAGGTTACTAGGGTGACCTGATTCTGTTGAGCTTTGAAGAGGTATTTGTATAGATGCATACTGAGTGAGAAGGTAAACACTGGAGGAAATGTTCTGTCTAATTAGTTAACATGTGCTCTCATACAATATTGGCTACAACACAGAAGGATGCATAATTTTTTTTTAACTGGGAAGAAAAAGCTTTGTAGCCTATACCATATATGTACTGTAATGTCTTCGTTATATTTTGTTCACTTTCCTTTGACACAAAACCATTAATTTTAGAAATGAGAAAGAAATTAAGTGCACCAGATTGTATTTGAATGCCCTTCCAGGTATGATAGTCCTAAAATTCCTAATATTCTAGTTCACTAAAGTTGAAATGGCATTAGTTAATACTAGTTAAGTGCTATATGTGAAATATTGCTGTCCAAAAACTATATATTAATTCCTTATATGATTAATGCATATGAAACTGGATGATATATCCACTATTGGTATGTTATTTTACTGAGGCTTAATTTATTTTTCTTGTGTTTCCTCTGCATGTTCTTCAGCAATTAGTGGGGCTGTCACCCCATACAAAATATATCTCAAAAACACATTGCATTTTTCTAGGGTTGCCAGGTCCTGTCCACTCACCAGCGGGGGGCTTTGGGGGCCATCCCTGGAGGGGACATCACATTAGGGAGGCAGCCTGAACTGCAAGCAGTGAATTAAAGGGACCCTTTAAATACTTTTCATAAGTGGGGGCTGCCCATGCCTGAACTCCCAGCGGCAAATTTGCTGCTTTTGCAGTTCAGGCATGTGGCCAGTAGCTGCCCCTTTCCCTCCTCTCCTGCTAGTTATAAAGGGCCCTCCGGTTGATCAGCGGGTCATCTGCTCCAATCTGGAGGGCCCTTTAAATCTTTCAGGAGGGGAGGGATGGGTGGTCACTCTTGGGGGCAGGGCTTCCCGCTGCCAGCCAGCCAGCAGCAGACAGGAGCCCATAGAACTGGGGGATACCCACCCCCCCATGGGGTCTGGTATCCCTACATTTTTCCCTTTAGAAAAATGAGGCCTAGAAAACAGTTTATGGTTTACAGATTTTTTAGTCCATTCAGTATTCTTAGTTTTGTTTTTAAGATAAATATTAAAATAATTTAATTTAAGAAACATTTTAAGATAAATATTAAGATAAATAAACTATTAAATAGAAATTAACAACCTAGCATTTTTCTGGAAAATCTGATGGGTATTACATTTTTATGTTACTACAGACTGTGTTTCCTGTGCAAGTCATGTTAAAGAAACATGTCTTCCTTTAGAGAATGGGACTTTCACAAAGAGGTTAATGCAAGTTAGTAGTACCTTATGAACTGCATCCCCAAATAGAATTTTTTTCAAGTGTTTTAAGTATGTTGTTTTTTCACCAAGAGACAGAATTTCCCCCCTAAATTGTTCCCACGTCTGTTAAGACGCTAATTCAGTTAAATATTTTATGTTATTGGGTATTACTGCTTCATTTTTTAAAATATTTGGATCTAAAGATCCCCCCCCCCCCTTTCCTGGCTGTTTGCAGTGTAAACTGTAAGATATTGCCAGTTTCAAAAAAAAGACCATGAAATTAGTGCCCAACACAACTGAATATGAACATTAAAATTAAGTAAGTAACAATATGATAAGTAATTAGGTGACACAACAGCAAAGTGTGCAAAACTTTGGGTAAGGACCATGTTCAGGATGTACAGTTTTGCAATTCTAATTCAGTGGACATAGGAACAAAATTAATTGATTATATTTCAACACTGAATGTTCATTGGGAAATTTATTTGTGAATTTATGAAAGGAAGAAATAGGTTGCTATGCTATATGTCTTGTGGATGACTTTCTTGACTGAATATAGTTATGTGTATTAATATTTTCTTTGCATTCAATTTTATAGATTAAAAAAATCAACAGGAATTTCCCCGTAAACCAGCAGGTAAGGAAGGAGATCTATGCTTTGAAATCTAAATATATATTTATAGTATGTCTAGTGAAAATTTAACCAGGTGGTGGGAGGGATATTGGGATGTTATATATTAAAAGAAAAGCAACTGCTTTAGTTTGCTCCAGGCAGTAGCTTGTAACCAACAAAGCACCAGTGGGAACAGGCATGAATTTTCTTCTGTATTCCTGTCTCCTCTTGCAGCCCTTTTCAGCACGCACAAAGATTATTGCAGATTCCACACAGATGAAAAGCTGCATGGATTGGAGGGCTACAGTGTGGGGGAGGAGGGAATGAGGACCCCCCCCCCTTTCCTGTCAACAGAGTTGCATGCACACAGTCTTGCAACTCCAGGAATAGTATTTGAGAGGTTGAAGGGGACTGTGGTGGGAGGCAGGAACAACAAAATAAGGAAAACCTGTGTTTCATTGGATACATGTTAGTAAATTTAGTGTGTTTTATTAGATGTCCTAATTTATTAATGGCTCACCTGCATCCACAAACCTTTGTGGTTTAGTGTTTTGTTTGATTTTCGTTGTTCAGTTGATGGGACAAATGTCAGTCACAGATCTCATCAACTTTGTAGGCTCCTCTGAAATCCATCAGATTGTAGTCAATGGTTGAAATCTAGAGGTTAAGTAAAACATGCTTCCTGGGTCAGATTTAAGTATCTGTAAAGAACAATGTTATTCCTCAGACAAGGTTTTGCATTAACTGGTTGCATTATGGAAAGTAAGTGCTTCATATTCAGAATCTTGTCTTCATATGTGAAAAAAGATAGAGCTATTGAATTCAGCTATTGGTTTACCTGGGCAAAAGTAGTGTTTATTCTATATAATGTGGAAATAGTGGATAAAAACCAAAATTGGGTCCTATTATAAACCTTTTCTTCCTCTTAATGTTCTGATTAAAAGTGACGTGTACTGTAAGACAAGCTTCTTCTATCGCTACCAAGGCAGTCTTTGTAGGATTTTGAAAAATGGAATGTGTTTTTACCACCAGACTTTAATAACTCCATATTACATATACATGTAGTCCATTTGACCTTGAAATAACTCAGATGCACATGTTATAGAGAGTACTAAGCAGGGGTCGTTTCGTAGAAAAAGAGCTAGGGGAACTCATTTGCATAACTCATTAGCATATGCCATACCCCCTGACATCACCGGAGGTGTGTCATAAGGCCACACCCCCTGACATCACCGGACGTATGTCATAAGGCCACACACCCCGCCCCCAATGGTCCAGGCCGGCGGGAGTGCAAGGAAGCCCTGCAAAGGCCCTCCCTGGCCCCAGGCAGGCAGGGGTGGGGAGAGGCAGGGAAAAAGCAACTTACCCTCCCTCTTCTCCTGCCTCCTCCTGGCTGAATGAGGGCCGGAAGTGGGGCAGCCGGAAGCAGGGGGCAGGGCTTCGTCATGTGCCCCACCCCCCGTACCTCACTCGGGGGAACTGCGATCCCCCGCAATTCCCCCCAAAATGACCTCTGGTACTAAGTAAAACTGAAGAACAAAAATAATTGCCTTCCTCGCTTTATGATTCTTTGAGTTGGCCTTGTGATTAATTTCTTTTAACATAAATAGTCACTTTAAAATATGTATTCCTATCTATTGTGTAAACCGCAACAACTGAAGAAACTTAGAAAAGGTACATAGCTGAATAGAAGTCACTAAATAATGAACTTATTGTTAGAGTGCTGAACATTATTCTAAATTATGTGCTCTAATAATCATGGAAAACCCATAGCTCACCACAAGTGGCTTGTAATCTATAACTGTGCAATTATATATGGAAAGACAAGGGAAAGGGAAATTCCACTGTTTCCAGTGGAAGGTGGCTCCAATGTGCACTGCAATTAGAAAATGTCAAGGTGACATATAAGGACTTCTATATTTGGACTGCCAAGCTAGAACAAGGAAACACAGATGTGCTTTCAATTCTTGGAATTCATTGATGCTGAGCAGCTGTTTATCAATGACAGAAATGTCAGCACCTGGGGGAGATTAAAACAGTACTAAGTTTTGTATTCAAAAAGTAACAAAGGTTTCTGTAAATGTTTTCTTAAAACAGAGATTCAAAGTTTAACCTCCTCCAAACTTCTAAATTTTTTTTGCCTTTCTCAGATCTTGCTTTGAACCACATACAACAGGGGTCTTCAACTTTTTTGAGCCTTTGGGCACCTCTGGAATTTTGAGAAGGGTGGTGAGAAAATGGCTATCACAGGAGGCATAGCAAGACATAATACTGCCCTTCTCACTTTGCAAAAGAATTGGAGAAGGGGAATAAAAAGAAATGAAGGAAAGCCTGATGGGGAGGGAGAAAAAAAGGAATTATTATTTTTTTAAGGAAGGAAAGCCCAGAGGGGGAATTGAGGAGGGAGAAAGAGATAGGGAATTAAAAGAGAAGAAGGAAAGCTGGAGCAGGGGGAGGGAGAAAGAGCAATCAGGAATTAAAAAAACACACCAAAAACTAAAATCTGAAGGGGAAGTGGAACTATATTGAATAAGAAAAGCCCGAGTGCTTCCCAGTCCTCCTGATCCTCCAGCGACGGTGTCTGCTATTGTAGTTGTGGAAAACCAATTCCTTTGAATGAGGTAATAAGAAGCCCTGCCTTACACTTTCTGAAAACCTTGCAAGGTGCCAGATACAATTTCACATAGTAACACAACAGGTCAGACATCTTAAATGTTATGGGAAAGACCCAGTTTGAGGGTTGTTGTTTCCATACCAGTGGAAAGCTAAACAATATACTGTCCTGATTTCAAGTGCCTGTAGCTCATACCAGTCCCTGAGAAGGGCTGATTGGTGAGGACTGTTGAGAAAGGCAATGGCTGCGGTCACACACACTAAATAATCCACTTTCAATTCACTTTCACTGCACTCCAACTGGACTTTACTGTGTGAACGGGCAAAATCCAGTTGGAAAGTGCACTGAAAATGGATTGAAAGTGGATTACTTAGTGTGTGACCGCAGCCAATGTCTGAGAAGAATAAGACCCTTCAGGGGGCAGCAAGAAGACAATTAGATACGACAAGACGGGGACCCGCGGAGAGGCCGGGCTCGGTGGCGGCGGCGAGGCCGGTCCTCCGCCCGCCCGGCTCAGAGGAGGTGGCGGCGGTGGCACGGCGGCGGCGAGGTCAGCTACAGAGCGTTCCGTGCGCATGCGCACGGAATGCTCTTGCACTTTCGGGGGGATTTAAACATCCCCCTGAAATTTTTTTCTACTTTTAGCATTTTTGTGCACACGTGGGGACTGGCCCATGTGTGCACAAACCTCCCCCTCCCCCCCAAGTGCCCCCAGAGCGCTGATTTAGCGATCCGCACTCCGAGGGCAACTTGGCTATTAGATATATAGATTAGGGTTGCCAAATTCCCCAGTCCCATGGGGGGGTCCTGATTTGGGGGGGCTCCTTCCCACCCCAACCCAACTGGCTGGTAGGGGAGGAATCCCCGCCCCCAAGAATGACCACCTGGCAACTCCCTACTACAAGATTTAAAGGGCCCTCCAGCTGGCCCTTTAAATCATAAAGAGGGAGGAAGAGGGGTGGCCACGCCTGCCTGCACCCCCCACCTCTTCCCAACAGCATTCAAAGAGACACTGTTGGGAAGAGGCAAGGCCGCGCACCCAAAAGTTGTTGGTGGCTCAGGGCTTGCAGGGCACACACTAGTGGCATCCACTCTTTTAAAGCAGGGGCCAGTTATGCCTGCCTTACAAATAGTGAGATTGCAACTTGCCAGGCAACTGCAAACAGCTCCTGCTTCAAAAGAGTGGGAGCTGCTCACACTTGCCTTGCAAACGGTGATCTCGTGGCTTGCAGGGCTAGTGGTGCCCACTCATTTGAAGCAGGAGCTGCTCATGCTTGCTCTACAAGCAGTGATCTCATGGCTCCCGGAACAAGCATGAGCAGTGCTCACTCTTTTGAATTGGGGCCACTCGCACTTGCCCTGCAAGTAGTGATCTCGTGATAAAAACTTGCAGGGCAGGCACAAACGGTCCCACTTTTCTTCAACCATTGGAGGAAAGCGGGGGGGTGTATGTGCACACAGCACTGCATCCCTGACGTGATGATGGCACTCCATGTGATGTCATCACATTGGGGTGGCCCTTCCCGGCACCCCCCCCCCAAAATCCCCCCACTGGGGGAAAAACATGAGCTGGCAACTCTAAATAGGATAGTGGGGTCAGCACCTTCTATCCTTTTAAATATCATTCCTTGCCTGTCTTCAGATTGCTACTATCAGGGCAATTCACTCCTTCCTCTCGGAAGTGCCACACTCAGTCTTACCCCCTCTCTCAGCTAGAGATGTAGTTAGTAAAAAGTACTGGGTTCGCCGCATGGAAGACTCGGACAACAACATGCAGCTGCACACGTTTATTGTACTAAGAAATGAAGACACACAATGACCCTGCAAGGCCAACTATATACACACCCGGCCCAGTGCCTCCCACTCCATTGGAGGATTTGAATTTCCCGCCAATAAGCCTATTGGTCGGTTCGTGGGGGGAACTAGGATCCGAGGTCCCTAGTGTTCTGTGGAGCCCAGTTCCTCTCTTTCCTGCGGACCCCTCGTGGTGGCCCGCGTACATAACACCCCTCCCCCCATAGTTCAGATTCTACCTGTGTGACATAGTCCTTCAAGTAAGCAGGGGGTTGGCGCTCCCTGGTAGAATGCCTGGGGGCCGGTGATGGGGCTGGTGCGAATGGTGGTGTGAGGACGCTCTCACCCGGGCCCGGTTGTCCTGTGGTGCCCTGCTGCTGTGGCGCGCTCGGCTGAGTTGTCGGCTCGGCTTCTTCCAGAATCGTTCTTCCCTGGGATGCCTCTTCGTCATTCGGGCCCTCTGCGGGGCAACTGGGATCCAGCGGGGGGGTCTCCCCTCATCACCTGTCGTCCGTGGGGACAGGCAGGGATGAGCCGGCCTCCTCTGAGGACTGCCTCCATCGCAGCTGGTCGATATGCTTTTGTAGCAGCCGCCCGTCTTCTGTCGTCACCTCGTATGAGACCGGGCCTTTGACTTTGGTAACCCGGCCCGCGATCCAGGGAGGCCCGGTTCCGTAGTTCCGGAAGAAGATGGGGTCCCCCAGGAAGAATCCCCTCGGGGCTTCCCGCTGCTCCACAGCTCTCCTGGCTTCCGGTGCCCGGTCTGGGTGCAGGCGGTCCAGCAGCATTGTCGGTCGGCGGCCCATCAGAAGTTCCACGATGCTGTGGCCCGTGATGGGGTTGGGGGTCATCCGCTGCGCCAAGAGGAAGCGGGCCAAGCGGAATTCCCAATCCCCTTCGGTGATCCTGCTTAGGGCTTCCTTGGCTGTCCGCACCAATCGCTCAGCCTGTCCGTTGGTTGCGGGGTGGAAGGGCGCCGAGTGGATGTGCCGAATCAGGTTTTTCTGGAGGAACTCTTAAAATTCCCCCGACGTGAAGGCAGCCCCGTTGTCCGAGACTATGCGTCGCGAATATCCAGCGGAGGGAGCGGATCACCACCTTGGTCGAGGTGGTCGAGACGGGGCTTATTTCCAACCACTTGGAGTAGGCGTCCACCATCACCAGGAACTGTAGCCCTTGGAATGGCCCGGCGAAGTCCACATGTAGTCGGGACCAGGGCTTGCGCGTAGACTCCCAAGCCTGCGTCGGTGCCCTCGGCGGATTGGGCCGGACCTCCTGGCAGGGTTGGCACCTCCGGACCAAGGACTCGATCTCCGCATCTATCCCCAGCCACCATACATAGCTCCGCGCCAGAGCCTTTGTCCACACGATGCCTGGGTGTGCCTCGTGGAGGGCTTCCAGGACGCGCCGTCTTAGGGTGCTAGGGACCACGACCTGGTCCCCCCAGAGGAGGCACCCCTTCAGCGCCGACAGCTCATATTTCCAGGTGCCGAAAGGTGCGAACTCGGACCCCGGAGACGATGCAGGCCACCCCCTCACCACCCAGCCCAAAACTCAGGCGATGAGGGGGTCGCGGGATGACTTGGCTGCGATGTCGGCTGCGTGCAAGGGGGGTCCGGAAGGTCCTCTAGGCTCAGGACGCTGAGCACCGGAGCGGGGTCTGCCTCCATTACGGCAGCGGTAGCCGGCTCAGCACGTCGGCATGGCCCATTGCCTTGCCTGGCCGGTGTTCCAACCGGTACTGGTAGCCGGCCATGAAGATAGACCACCGGAGCACCTGTGGCAATCATGAAGGGGCGGCCGTACACAAAGTTATGAATTTTTTTACCCCCGCTACGATTGCCAGCCCTTCCCTGTCGATTTGCGCATAGTTGCGCTCTGCGGCCGTTAATGTCCATGAGTAGTAGGCCACGGGCACCTCGCAGCCATCGGGGAGGATGTGCCCCAGCACTGCGCTGACCCCATATGGAGAGGCGTCGCACGCGAGGACCACCGGGAGGGACTCATCGAAATGGGCCAGCACGTCGTTCGAGATCAAAAGTGTCTGCACTCCCTTGAAAGCCGCCGCCTCCCGTGGGCCCCAGGTCCATCGCGCCGACTTGTCCAAAAGCCGGTGTAGGGGCTCAGCCACTGCTGCCTTGTGTGGCAAGAAGGTGTGATAAAAGTTTATGAGTCCTAGGAACGCCTGCAGCTCCGCTTTGCAAGTGGGGGTGGGGGCTTCCACGATGGCCTTCACCTTGTCCTTCGCGGGATGCAGGCCCGTTGCGTCGACCCGGAACCCCAGGAAATCGATCTCCGACACTCCGAGGAGGCACTTCTCGCGCTTCACCTTCAGGCCGGCCAAGTCGAAGCGTTGCAAGACTGTGCAGAGTCGGGAGGTGAAGTCGTCGGGGGAAGCTGCGGCGATCAAGACGTCGTTGAAGAACGGCGTCACTCCAGGGATCCCTTTTAACAATGAGTCCATTAATTGTTGAAAGACTGGGGCTACGCTCACCCCGAATTGCAGCCTTTTTACCCGGAAGACCCCCCGTGGGTGACTATTGTTTGAGCTGTGGCTGTAGCCTCGTCCACCGGCAGTTGCTGGTAAGCTTGTGCCAGGTCTAGCTTCCCAAAGATTTTTGCTCCCGCCAGCGTGGCCAGGACATGACTCACGACCGGGACGTGGTCGTGCAAGGCTTTATTAATGGTGCACTTATAATCCGTGCATATGCGGATCTCTCCGTTGGGCTTCAGGGGGGTTACGATGGGTGTTTCCCATGCTGCGTGTGGAACGGGCTCCAAGATCCCTTGGGCTACCAACTTGTCCAGCTCTGCATCTATTTTCGGCCGAATTGCGATGGGAGCCGTTCGGTAACGCATGCGGATAGGGGCCACCGAAGGGTCTAGCTGCAGGGAAACCGGGGGTCCCTTGTAACAACCCAGGGCCCCGTCAAACACGGCCAGGAACTCCCTGCAAATCTCTCCAAAGTCTCTTGGGGCACAGCTGTGTATCCCCCTTACCCCGACCGTGATGCCCAGCGGCTCGAACTAGGCCCTGCCCAGCAGGCTGACCAGATTCCCTTCCACCACAACCAAGTCCAATAGTCCATTAAATTCCCGAAACTGTACCCGGAACGTCCCCACTCCCCTGATTGGAACCGAGTTCCTCTGGAAGTCCACTAGGCTAAGGTTGGACAGGCGTAACCGAGGCCCCCCTCCAGGGCACAGCCAGCGTAGCGTGTCCACCAAAATGATGGACACAGCTGACCCTGCCATTTGGCAGGGCCCCCCCTCAATCCGGACAGTTAATTGAATTTTCGGGGTGCCTTCAGAATTGGGGAGGCGTAGTACCTGTTGGGATGGTTGGTCGGTGAGGAGGTAGAGTTCGGTGGCCTCTGCTGCTGTCTCGTGCGTGGCGGTAGCCGGTCGACGTGGCTGCATCGGAAGCTGTTGGCGCCAGCTCCCCTTGGACCAGCAGACTCGCGCGAGGTGTCCTTGCTTCCCGCAAGTGTGGCACGTTGCGTCGCGGAACCGGCAAGACCTGCGCTCGTGCTCCTCGCCACAACTGGCGCACATGGAGCGACCGGCGGCCTTTCCCGTGGTCCCGGAGCTCCATGCACTCGGTGGCTTGCAGTGGCCCGGCTGTCAGACGAGGCGGACGTCTTCCTCCCCGGAGTCCTCGAAGTCTCCGTCGGGGAGCACCTGGTGCGCTGCCGTCGGTGGGCGGTGGGAATCCTCGTGGGCGATCGTGAGTTGGAGGGCCCCTTCTAGTTTGATGTCGGCAGTCCCCACCATCTTCCTCCACAGTTTGAGGTTGCTGAGGCCCCACGCAAACTGTGTCAAAAGATTTTCCTCCACTTTGGTGAAGGGCGGCCATGAAAGCTGCGGCCGATTCGCCCGGTTTCTGCACGCGGCCCTGGAAAGCTAGCCGCCTGGCTAGCGTCGTTGGCCGGGGCGTGAGGTACCTGGTCAGGGCTTCGATAATCTCCTCGTATGAACACTCCAGGATTGACCGGGGCGCGAGGAGGCTTTTGGTGAGGCGGACCGTATTCACTCCACAAGAGCTCAGGAGTAGGGCTCGTCTCTTGCCTGGGTCGGCGACCTCGTTGTATTCGAGATGGCATATCAGCTGGTCGGTCCACGAGTCCCAGAGTTTGGGATGTGTGGGATCGAAGATCTCCAAATTCCCTCGAGCGGAGGCCATGGCGTAGCAGTAGCAAGGAGCGGGGATTCCTTGTCGCGTTGCGTGGTGTGGGGCTCCTGGAGAGCGATGCGGAGCGCGTCTTCGTGGGAATGGAGCTCGGTGCTGCGCTGGATGCGAGCCAGGCCAGGCTCAGCGGGATCCCATCCTCGTCGCCACTAAAAAGTACTGGGTTCGTCGCATGGAAGACTCGGACGACGACATGCAGTTGCACACGTTTATTGTACTAAGAAATGAAGACACACAACGGCCCTGCAAGGCCAACTATATACACACCTGGCCCAGTGCCTCCCACTCCATTGGAGGGTTTGAATTTCCCTCTTGGTCGGCTCGTGGGGGGAACTAGGATCCGAGGTCCCTATTGTTCTGTGGAACCAAGCTCCTCTCTTTCCTGCGGGCCCCTCGTGGCGGCCCGTGTACATAACAGTTAGGAACCTATCTCTATCTCTCCTCTTTCTTATCAAGTATGTTAATTCCTAAATAAACCTTTATCTACTCTTTAATCAGGTTGTGCACTGTTGCTGCATGTAAAAGTCTATGCTGTGCATTATGAAGGTTGCTTAAGGATAGGGAAAGTCAACTGGAAGCTCCAGCTGAAAGAGGTCAGTGGCGAATAGGCAAACAGCCTATTTGGTGGGATGAAAATGTGCATACCTGCCAAAATGGGAGAGATCATGCTTCTCTGGAGAGATAATACACAGAAGGTGGGCCAAAGGACATATAAAAGACTGAGGATAAGGCAGTAGAGAGCTAGTAGGCAATGAACAAAGATAGAGTTCCATTCTCCTACAGCAAGAACCAAGCCCAGAATCTGATCTAGCTGTATAGCATCCTAAGCTTACAGCTATTTCAATCAACTCATGCATGGGGTGGTTACTGAACTGGCCATTCTGCTTATCTCTGAACATAGTAAGTACTGGCAAGCTTTGTTCCCTCTGGGGACCAAAAGTTTATTTAAAAAAAAACTGAAAAAGGGGAGGAAAATGAAACGAAAAACAAATTGAATTAAGTACCTAGTGTCAAGAAAACATAAACATACAAGCCAAATAATACTGTTAGTCAGTTTAAAAATCAACAGATATCAACAAATATTCAAAAATATATGTATTTATTTCACAATAGATTAAAAGCAGATCTTGGCCCTTACAATTGTAGGGATATACAAGCTCTATAGTGCATCTATATGAAGAGGCTCAGAAAATCACCCTACACGGGGACAGTTGAAAGGCTACTAGCTAGACTAGGGACCTCCCACAATTTCAAAATACATCCTTCCTGTCTCCTGATTGACTCCTTTTGGAGACTTCCTGCTCTTGCTGAGCTTCCTGTTTGTTATTCCTTTCACATCAGTCAGTTAGATAGTTAAGGCTTTCTCTCTCTCTCCCTCTCTCTCTCCGTTCAAAGTTTGTTTTAAATAAACCAACTTATTTTTTCTTTAAACAGTTAGTGCTACACTTTCATGAGTATTTAAACTCTGCCAACAACAATAGCCCCAATTATCATTGACAATCTATAATAACATCTAAAAGTGACAAATATTGATCCTGACCAGACATGTTTTGGCCCAAATGGCCTTCCTCAGTGGTCAAACTAATAACATTGCAACACTGCTCCTGACATAATAACATAACATTCATCATAAAACCAAGATAAAGCCATTCCTGGAGGAGAAAAGAAAAAAAACAGATTTTAAAAATATATAAGAAATGATAAATTGAGAAATCATTTCCTTGGAAAAGTGCATATTGTCAGTTAAAATATCATTTACTGATAATTACTATCTATGACCATATAATAATGACCAGTCCGCATGGTCAAAGCAATGGTATTCCCAGTAGTCATGTATGGCTGCGAGAGTTGGACTATAAGGAAGGCCGAGCGCCGAAGAATAGATTCTTTTGAACTATGGTGCTGGAGAAGACTCTTGAGAGTCCCTTGGACTGCAAGAAGATCAAATCAGTCAATCCTAAAAGAAATCAACCCTGACTGTTCCCTAGAAGGCCAGATAATGAAACTGAAGCTCAAATACTTTGGCCACCAAATGAGAAGGGAGCACTCACTGGAGAAGACCCTGATGCTGGGAAAGATCGAAGGTCAAAGAAGGCGGGGACGGCAAAGGATGAGATGGTTAGATAGTGTCATAGATGCAACGAACATGAAATTGAGCAAACTTCAGAGGACGGCGGAAGACCGGAGGGCCTGGCGGGAGCTGGTCCATGGGGTCGCAAAGAGTCAGACTCAACTGTGCGACTGAACAACAACAAATGAACTTGGGAAATAATATTGGCCATAAACCTCATTCTTAAGAATGCACAGCCATGGCTAGGCATGCTTATTCCTATGGTGATTATTCAATTAGTTGCATACCTAAAATAATTTTATAAAAACATTCTTTTCTTTTTTTAGAAAACTGATAAGATGTGGAAAAATAAAGCAGAACAATATTTCATTCAAATTGTAATTACCTTTCTCACTTGGTCAGAAAAGTTCTGTAAAGCCAGAGCAAATAGTTGTATAATAGTACAGTACCCTCCCCCTTATCTGTCAGGCATCAGGATGATGCAATCAGGATTTTAAAAGTAGGTATGACACTTATACATGTAACATTACTGACAATCCACAGAACCCAGGAAAACCCAAAACCAAATTTGTTGGAAATGACAAATGATACAGCACAATATTGAATATCACCAGAAGGTCACCAGTTTCTCCAACAGATAGCCAGTCCACTTCTTCATTTAGGCTATGTGGGGACAGACTATTCAGAGTGAAAATCCAATAAGTTTTGCTTGCTCTCAAATGCTGATCTAATTGTAGACTGGAAGCTTGGTTCTTGTCTAACACCCAAAAGTGCAGCTGTTTATCTCTATGACCCAAGGTCAGAAAGTGTTCAACTAATGGTGCATGCCATTTCTGCAGTCTGATGTAGCTTCTGTGTTCGCAAATACGTGTTTTTACAAATCTAGTTGTGAAACCTACATATACCAGAACTCAGAGACGTTGGATTCCATAGATCACAGATTTAGAATTGCAATTAGCATATGATTTCATCAAGTACCTCTTCTGGTTAGATGAATCAATGGAAGAGCCTCTAAGGAGTCAGTTTGGTGTAGTGGTTAAGAGTGGCACTCTATGATAAGAAACCAGTATCCCTGCTAAGTCTTTATTACAACATTTGGAACAACCCCCTCAAGACTTAACTGGGATATTGGTTTCTTATCTCAGTACATATACTAAACTAAGCCCTTACATCTGTATTCTCATGTCTTTATTTTAGTGTAGTTCTTATTTGGAATAGTAGATTAGAATAGTGATTGTAGTGTAATGCAATAAATATTAGAATGGTATATTGGAATGTATTTCTCAGGTCTGGTTACAGAGGAGACATAACACTGCACTAGGAATCACCCCACCTCAAAGAAAAAGATGCTATTAGTTTCTTCCATGCTTGAGAGGAGATGGATGGAGCATGACGGCAGGATCCTGGTTGATTACTTTTAGCACTCCACAATTAAGAAGGATAAATTTACACATCTATTGCCAATTTTGACATATTTGCCTCACTGTCCCCCCCCGAAATGAAATCCAACCAATGATGACCTTATAAATTTAGCTTGTTATTCCTGTTAGCATCTGTTAAAACATCTTCATTATGTTGTATGCTAATTTGCTGTTCAACCTCTGCCTTATATGTCTTGCCTAGTGAGTTTGGTGAAGTGGTTAAGATGATGACAACTTTGTTGGTGATTAACTGGCTGGTTTGTAATGTTGGATTCTCAGAACTTTTGTATACTGTTTTGCAGGTATTGTACATGTTATAAGTTATACTTGATCTTAATAAATATTAAAAATTAAAAAAAAAGATTGGCAACCTCTAGTCTGGAGAACCAGGTTTGATTCCCCACTCCTCCACATGCAGCCAGTTGGGTGACCTTGGGTCAGCCACATGTCTCTCAGAGCTGTTCTCTCAAGAGCAGTTTCTACCAGAGCTCTCTCAGACCCACCTACCTCACAAGGGTGTCTGCTGTGGGGAGAGGAACAGAAGGAGATTGTAAGCCGCTCTGAGACTCTGAATGAAGAGCAGGGTATAAATCCAATTTCTTCTTCTCCTTCTCCTTCTCCTCCTTCTTCTCCTTCTCCTCCTTCTCCTCCAATGTTTGAAGGGTTTCATTTTCTCCAGGCAAGAGTGCCAGAAAGTCAGTTAGTCACAGATCGGAAGCAACAGGCAGACGTGAATGAGCCTGGCACATCATCTGAGTGGGAAGGGTTAAGTGCCCCTTCTTGTTTTTGTTGGTTTTGCTTTTTGTTTGTTTGGGGGGGGGGGGTTGAAACTCAGCCTGCATGAGAAAATGTGGAAATCCTCATTTCCATTCCTCTGTGAGACTGCTCTCCATGGGAGATGTTCATGGCCTGTTAAACATGGCAATTTTTTTATTATCTGCTTGAAATATGGCTCGGAAGTTCCCTTTCTCAAGAGCTGTGATCTCTGAAAACATTATCTCAGTTGGACAAGGCACAAAAGCTCAGTAATCTCTCCTGTATACAGGCAATAAAGTTATAACTGTTTATAACTTTTCTTCAGTTAGTGGTCAGTACAGTAGACTAAGATATCCAACTAGTGTTCCATGCTATGTGGAATCACTTATTTTTTCTGGTCCTCATGACAGTTCTGAAGGAATTGAGTAGGAACACACTTGCCCTGCCTGTTAACATATACTCAGAACTGCTCTGAAATCTTATCCGAGGAGAAGGCAAGAGGGCCTTCCGACCTTCCCAGAACTCCAGAAGATTGTGGATGCATAATCCTATTTCACAAATGATTATTTGAAGGACACAAGTGACTGCATTTCTTTTTCCTGTTAATTACATCAAATGGCTTATGGTTACCACTGTCAGTCAATTCTTTTATACCTAAACAGATGCTGTTTGTTGATGCATTGTATGATGTTTTTGGTCCAAAGGTGCTGACAGGTTGAGAGGATAGTGTCTATTTGTCTGAGTTTCAGCTGTGCTGGGGCTGGCTACTTATACAAATATGTTGATGGTGAAATAATAGGTTCGGGTTAACATAGTATATCGCAACTCTGTTTTCCATCATTAGTCTTTACAAAATGCTATGATTAAGTGGGTGTTCTGCTAAGAGCTGGAACCCTCTCAGATAACATCTCATTATTTGGATTTCACCCATATTATAGAGAAAGTGGCTGAGTTCAGACATTAGCACAAAACCATAGTTTTGTTTATTTAACTATGGTTACTTTGTGAAACCAGGATTTGGCTCACAAACGATAGTGCTAAACCTGGTATGTCTCAACAAATGTTGGCTTCATTGTCTTCATTTTTTTCTCCTGCCACCTTCACAAAGACCCAGCTGGTATTCTGGCCTGCATTGTGGCAAGGATGATGTTGGGGAGCAAGCCAGGATGACCATGTTCTTATGTCAAATCATAGGTAAGAATAATCATAGGTAAGAACAGTTAATAAACTTCAAACCATGATTTTAGATCCTGGCTTGACATACCCTAACTAACCTATGTGTAGATGTTCACCCTAACCCACAATTAGTTTAATTGAACGATGATTTTGTGTGAACCAAGTTGATGTATGTATTGTTCTTCCATTAGAATATTTGGTTCTGGGGTGTAATTTTTGAGTGTTTTATAGCTATTACCCCTCTGAACATCTACTTGGTATCTCTTGACAGGCAGCTATTCCACTTTTGTGTCTTAGAGTTTGTTTCCATTGTCACCATCTGTTGTGAAAGAACACAGATTTTGATCAGGCTCATGACTACGAAGAAGGTATGAAGCTGAAGCAAGTATTGCTAAGTGTGCATAAAAACATGGGGGAGCTGGGTTCTTGCTGTTAAATTAAGCAGAAGAACATAATAGTATGTCAGTTATGCTAGGATGACTTCCTCATATTGCACTGTCAGCTGCCTAGGCAACTAAGCATTATTCCCACATAGATATGATCCGATGGTGCCTTCATTATGACATATTCTACTTAACTTTAAGGAAGGGCGCATTCCAAAATGAGAGCTACAAAAGAAGTTAGTGTATAATAGAACCAATTTTCATTACCATTTCAGCTTCTTCTGAGAGGCTTTATTTTTAAATAGTGTGATTCTTTACCTTTATTTATTTATTTATTTATTTATGGGATTTTTTTATCCTGCCATACCCCGCAAATAGGCTCAGGTCGGCTTATGTCATATTATAAAACATTACATAAATACCAGAGCAATAATCCAATTAAAACATCAATGTTTAAATTAAATTCTAAGATAAGTAAAAGTAGAGTAACTAATTTCACTTTATGAAACTCTCTTTCAATTTTCACTTTTTTATGCTGTTTCCTATGTATTTGAAGAATGTTTCAGAAGCTGTTAGTCCCAACATATGTAACCAAGATGTTTAAAAGTATTTGCTTGTTTAAAGATGTCAGTCTTCATTTCCTGATATTAGAAGTGTGCCTAATATCCAGGTGATGATTATGGTAGCCAGTTTAACTGGAGGTTTAGATTTGTGAAGAACTTTGGGAGGGACCGAGGTTTAGTGGTAGAGCATTTGCTCTGCAAGCAGAAGATCCCAATTTCAGTCTCCAGTATCTCCAAAGTAAAAGAGGTTGGTGATATGAAATACCTCCAACAGAGCCCCTAGACAGTCACTGCTCATCAGAGTAGACAATACTGAAGTTGATAGACCAATGGTCTGAATCAGTAGAAGCACCTTTAGATGTCTGAATCCATAAATCTTATTTAACCAGTGGGCTTCCTTAAACAGATGGT
This sequence comes from Gekko japonicus, assembly GCF_001447785.1. Lineage (NCBI taxonomy): Eukaryota > Metazoa > Chordata > Lepidosauria > Squamata > Gekkonidae > Gekko > Gekko japonicus. The sequence continues at coordinate 507,500 of NW_015169203.1, forward strand.
CATCTGGGATATTTGACATATACTATACTGAGAAGGGAGCAGAAAGTAATAGAGCTGCTGAAGACTCTTACACAGAAGTAGAGCTTTTTGTGGTGGTACTCACTAGTACTGAGTATAAGCACTTTGGGAGAGGATGCTCTACCAAGTCTTGAAAGGGGAATTCCTGGAAATTAGTGCAACCTTAGTACTGGCATTTCTTTATCTTCTTTTTTTAACAAAAAGTGCTGGATAGAAGGAAAGTTACCTTAGGCTCATTATCATACTCCTTAGCTAGATTACACTTGGTTCTGGTACTAAATCTTAGGGAATTCTAATGCAGCATTTGGAAATACGCTACTAAGGCCCCGGTCACACGGAGCATTTGCCGCACTAAAGATACGGATGATAGGCGGATTTTCCGGGCACGATCACACCGCAAAATCTGGGAAGCATAGTGCTCCCGTGGCTTCCCACCGAAGACGCGGAGTAAAAAACTAGTACTTACGAGGTACTGGTTTCCAGACACCACAGGGCAGAGGCGGGTGTCTGATTGCGTTTCCAGTGGAATCCCGTGGCATCCGGCGCCCACCAATGTTCCGTCGCAAACAAGTTTTTCCCCCCCAAGTGTCCGCAGGATGCGCAAAAGCGCCCAACGGCACATGCACACAAACTTTGGTTAAAAAAACCCCGTTTGCCATGGAAGCGTTGCCTAGCGATTGCTGCTGTGATCACGCCGTGCTGCTTCTTTGCCGCACTGCAGGATAGCCGTGTGATCAGCACCTCACCCCCTAACCACGGGACCTCGACGGGAAGTGTGATCGGGCGGCCTCACGTTATTTTGCTCTGGGGCAAACAGCCACGCTTTGTGACCGGGACCTAAATTTATTTTACAATGTAATGGAACAACTCCATATGACAGTTTGGCAAGTGCTGATAAGCAGTCACTTATATGAGCCAGACTGCTGTGACTAGAAATCATTGAAACATGAGCTTTAGCCTACTGTGATGTACTTTTTTCCTGGCAACTTAGTCTGCACCAGTTTTCAAGTTGAATCTCATTAGGAGATGATGTAAGAAAAATCATCAGCAAATTATCAGTCACAAGCCCACTGAAATTAACTTACCTTCTTAATGACAGTAGACATGCAGGAAGGTATTCTTTCCAGAATTTTTAGCTAGAATAAAGTTGTTGAATAAGATTTTTATGAACTCCTTAAGGAATTGTATCATCTACATGGTTTAACTGAAACCAGTGAAGCACATAAGTACTTGAAAGGGCACCAGGTGATGTCATTGCAACCTGAAATATTCTGTTATAAAATTAGTGTCTACAAAAATAATGCATGAAAAACATCTTTTCTTCTTGTCCACCTTACACTTTGTCAGATGGTATTTCTTATGCTATGGTATCTTTATTCCCAGAATATTTTTGGGTGGGTAGGACTGTAATTATTCCATTTAGTTCTTTAGCTGAAGAAAACAGCATGTCTGCCTTGACATTTGATATTCTATTTTTGGTTCAACAGCAGAAAAGTAGTTCAAACAAACTCCAAATACAATCTGTGGGGTGGTTCCAACCATCTTCTGGGGATCCTTTTTCCAACTGCTCTTCCTTCAATGTAAGATCTATTTAAATAGGAGAAAAACTCCTTAGATTAGAAGAGAGCTTCGAACTTGATCCAGAAGGAAAGGTGGAGTATAAATATTTTAATAGCTGCATAGAAATTTTTCTCAGTGGAGTGGCAGGATCCACCCCAATTTCTGAATGGGTTGCCAAATAGTATTTTGGAGTGCTGCCAGCTGTTACTATTATGGGGTGCTGGCAATTAAGGCTTTTTCAGTTTCACTGTATCTTCCAATAATCCAAGTACCCTAGTCTTTATATTGACATTGACAGGGCTTTTTTTCTGGGAGAATGCACTGGAACAGAGTTCCAGAACCTCTTTGACAAAATTCTTTTTAAAATGTTTAAAAGTTCATGAGTTTTCAGTATACTGATTGAAAACTTCATTTCCCTCTTGAGAGTTCCGGCACCTCTTTTTTCAAAAAACTGGAGTTTGATAATATTTTATTTCATTTATTGTGTATAAAATAATTAAAGAAAAACACATGGACAAATGAACAGGAAGGAGGACCAATGAGAATCAGTGAGAGAAAGCCAGACAGTACAGAACTTTTTCACCTGCTGGTGAAAGACAATCCTAGAAGGGGACAGACAAATCTCCGGGGTGTGTGTGTGTGTCAGCATTCCATAGTTTTGATGCCACAACCAAGAAGGCCTCTTTTTAGGTTAGCACCTGAATCTGGGCCTCTGAAGGTGGTCGTAGTGGTTGGACAGAGTCACATGAGAGTATGCAGTCCTTGGTATGCTGCCCCAAGCAATATGGGCTTTAGAGATCAAAAACAGGTCCTTGAATTGGGCTCAGAAGTAAATGGTAGCCAGTGTCAATAGAACAAGGATGGGGTGATATGTTCATGTGACTCCAGTCAGAATTCTAGCCTTAACATTCTGTACCAATTGTAGCTTCGGGGCAGTCTTCAACGGCGGTCACACATAGATAGCATTGCAGTACTCTAGATGTTACATGGGCATGCACCACAGTGGCAAGATGTCTTTTCCCCAGGAAACACTGCAGTGGACTCACCAGCCGAAGCCACTGAAAGGAACTGCTGGCTGCCTCTCCCGCCTATTTATCCAACAGCAAGCCCAGGTCCAGCAACATCAACAAACTTTACTGGGAGTACAATCCCTTCCAGAGCAGGAGACACTTCAGTTCCTGGGCCAGTCCTCCATCCACCAGTTCCCCCAGTAGACTGAATTCCTTTGGGGGTTTTATGAAAAAATCAAGAGTCAAAGCTTAGGTCTAAGCAGTAATGTAAATTTTTTGTTGTTGTTCAGTTGCACAGTCGAGTCCAACTCTTCGCGACCTCATGGACCAGATCACGCCAGGCCTTCCTGTCTTCCGCTATCCTCTGAAGTTTGCTCAGCTTCATGTTGGTTGCATCTATGACACTGTCTAACCATCTCATCCCTTGCCGTCCCCATCTACTTTGACCTTCAATCTTTCCCAGCATCAGGGTCTTCTCCAGTGAGTGCTCCCTTCTCATTTGGTGGCCAAAGTATTTCAGCTTCAGTTTCACTATCTGGCCTTCCAGGGAACAGTCAGGGTTGATTTCTTTTAGGATTGACTGATTTGATCTTCTTGCAGTCCAAGGGACTCTCAAGAGTCTTCTCCAGCACCATAGTTCAAAAGAATCTATTCTTCGGCGCTCGGCCTTCCTTATAGTCCAACTCTCGCAGCCATACATGACTACTGAAAGACTATTGAAAGAGGTAGTCAATCTTTAAAGGTACAATTGTGGTCTTAGGGTACTGTCTCAGTGATGATCTGGTTCTTATAGATCCACATGGGTCAATGCAGGGGTAATTCATGAGGACAACCAGATGGATTTCACCTAGAGAACTGGTGTTGAGTAGTGATGGGCATGAACTGGGAAAATGTGGTATGGTTCATGGTATGCCAGCTTCATGAACCATGAAACATCACAAATAAACCAGTTTCATTTGTGAGGTTTGTGACATGGTAGAACACCCCTCAGCATGATAGAGACACCAAACTCACAAGGGATATCCGGCTAACCCTCCTCTACCTACATGCCAAGGTTGGTGAGGATTGAATTTATGGGGTTCGAGTTATGGCTCCCCCAAAGAAGGTGTCCCCAGGAAAGCATTTTCTGGGGAAATGACAAGCACAGGTTCATGAGGGTCAGGATTGTATAGAATGGATCCTGTGCAAATTAAAGATGCCAAACATGCAAGAGATCTCCAGATGACTCTCCTCTACTTGCCCTCCAAGTTTGATGAGGATTGGATTTATGGGGTCCAAGTTACAGCCCCCCAAAGAAGGTGCTCCTATGGAGGGAAAAACAGCAAAAAAGCAAGGACAACAGAAGCCATGCAGAACAGAATCGAAGTCCCAGAGAATCTCTGCAGTAGAAACTGAAGGTTGGAGGCATTTTTGCAAGCCCAGCAGAACCAGTGCAATGTGCCCAGCAGAACTAGTGCCACTGTGGCACTGTGAACCCAACAGGACTAAGGTCAAGTCAGGGAAGTGTTTTTTGGGGGGACATGTCAGACACTTGCAAGCCCCCTTGCCACGTCAAAACTCTTCTTGTGGAATGTATAGTTTTAGTGTGTTGTTCTGAGATCAAGATAAAAAAAATCAGCAACACAATATTTTACTGCAGTATGTTTAAGCTTTCAGCATTTGTTAGTAAACAAAATAATTTTCAGCTTCTGGGTATAATTTGCAGGGGATCTAGCATTATTTTACTTTCTCATTATATTAGAGTATTGAAAATCTGTCAAGTAATAATGAATACATTCAACCTAGTGCCCCTAACCTCCAAATATATAGCCCAGCACAACACTAGTGTGGTTTATTACGGGAGCTTTGGGAAAGAGAAACTATCAGAGTCCTAAATCAATGCAATTTAAAGTCTTGGTTATTGATCACTTTGTGAAATATGGTGTGCATCCATCTAAAACTTCATCTAAATTATAAAGGTCATAGTCATTGAATGTCCTGATCCTGTAATCTTGGTCCCAAGGCTGCTTCATATTTCTAGACAGCTGAGCAGGGTCTTATGGCTACAACAGAACTAGGGAATACTTCTAATTAAAAATGAAAATAATTGTGGCTAAGCATGAATGAGTCAAGTGCACCAAATGTTCTGCACTCTTAGGGGCTCTTAAAATAAATTCTTGTTTACAGATACTTGAATAGGGATGCTTCTAAATTTCCCTCCCTCTGAATTTTCTCCTAGAGTTAGGGTTGCAATTTGTCTTGTGCAGGTCACAGTGGGATACAAAATTGTTTGTGTTCTGCCATTCTTCCAGCATGCATTTCTACAATGTGAAAGGATTACTGCCGTGGCCATGTATATGCTTGGTAGGGTTATTTTGAAGAGATCCATTACCATTTTAAAACTTAAAAACAAAATCAAAAAAATTATGCATGAGAAACACTTTTTAAAATTGAATACACTTATTAAAATGTTTAAGCCACAGTTTATTAAATGTCTTTAAATATTTTTATTTATACTTTATTTGAAATATTACTTTAATGTCTCAAATGTTTTAAGTTTTTGATGTTCACCACCTTTAGGACTCTAGACTGCACAGAAATGTTTTATATAAATAATATTTAAAATAGGTAAAGCAGATTAAAGTCATATAAATAACATTACAGCCATTTGCAGTGGCTAGCATCAATTACCAGCACACACATGTGTGCGTGCTCTCCCCCTCCGCATGCTGGCCTAAGAAAAGTGAAAATTTTTCATAAAACTTTTCTTAAAATTAGAAAGATTGTATGGATTTTAAATGTTATGGAAGTGTTCATACGAGGAGCCCTGCAGAGGCATGCGCCTACTCTCAGCAACTAGCACCCTTTGCCTTGCCCATTTTGCTGCGTGTGAAAGAAAGGAGAACAGCTGCCCCCTTTCCTGTGAACTGACCGGGTGGCATAAAAGCTTTGCCACTTTGTCTGCTGCCAATTCTCTCTTTCTCTTTTTAAGAATTGTTTTTAGCTGCTGTGTGCATCTGCTCTGATGAGCGTACATGCTGTTTTCAACAAAAGCAGTGCCCTTTTGATTATGCTGTGTGTCTAAAGACAATTGCTGCCTTCGAGGAGGGGGGTGCAGACAGTTCACCGAGTCTGTGTCGCAAGCAGGGAAGCAAATGGAGAGACTGCAACCACTGACCAATTTTGCTGAAACCTGAATTTCAGAACTTCAGTTGCTGCTGCTTTGGAATAAGAAGTGATTGGTTAGTGGCACCCAAGCCCATTGCAGAGTCAGTAGGTTGTGCAATTAATACTTATGAGTAAATACCATTTAAAGTATTTATTTATGTATAAACCTTCCTTTCTCCTGACAAATTAAAATTCAAGGTAGGTAACAACCTGAGAAAAACAAAGTACAATAACTAGGGGTCATTTCGTAGAAAAAAAGCTAGGCCCAAGGTAGGTAACGACCTGAGAAAAACAAAGTACAATAACTATCAAATGCATTAAAACCATGCCCTTACCCAGATAGCCCAGGTAAGCCCAAACTTGTCTGATCTTGAAAGCTAAGCAGGGCCAACCTTGGCAAGTACTTGGAATGATGAGGAAGCTCCGCAAAGGCCCTCCCTGGCCCCAGGCAGGCAGGGGTGGGGAGAGGCGGGGAGGAAGCAACTTACCCTCCCTCTTCTCCTGCCTCCTCCTGGCTGAATGAGGGCTGGAAGCAGGGCGGCCGGAAGCAGGGGGCGGGGCTTCATCATGTGCCCCACCCCCCTGCACCTCACCCGGGGGAACTGCGTTCCCCCACGTTCTCCCCCGAAATGACCTCTGACAATAACTTACCTGGATAGCCCAGGTAAGCCCAACCTTGTCAGATCTTGAAAGTTAAGCTGGGCCAACCTTGGCAAGTACTTGGAATGGCGACCTCCAAGGAATACCAGAGGTGGGACACAGAAAAAGAAGAAGAGATTGGATTTATACCCCGCACTTCATTACCCAAAGGAGTCTCAGAGCTTACAAACTCCTTTCCTTTCCCCTCCCCTGTGAGGTAGGTGGGGCTGAGAGAGCTCTTTCAAGAACTGCCCTTTCAAGGACAACTGTTGTCAGAACTATGGCATGCCCAAGGTCATCCAGCAGCTGCAAGTGGAGGAGTGGGGAATCAAACCCAGTTCTCCCAGATTACAGTCCACACACTTAACCACTGCTTCTTAACAAGTTTTGTTTGATTTGTTTTATTTTTTAATTAAATGAAGCTGATGAAATCCTTTAATCCTCCCAGGGCATTTATTGAAGCTTTAGGTTATATCAATTTTATGAAGATTTAGGTTATCAGTCACAATATCTTAACCTAATTTACCTCATTAGATTATTGCAAGGATAAAATGCTGCTCTGAACTCTTTCGAGAAATGGTAGGCATTATGTGTTCCGTATCCAAAATATCTAGGCATTCTAATGTTTGGATTAACCAGGTGGCCATTTCCTTCTCATGGCCTCTGAAACATGAAGTTAGCAGAGTGCTAAAACGCAGTGGGAAAAAGGCAGCACATAATCTTGTGTGTTTGCTTAAAAAGAAAACTTTACTAAGAGATAAAAGAGGAAAGGGTACATTGGAGTTGAAAAACAATAAACATAGCAGACTAACTAGCTTCTCCTGATCTGACCTTCTGATCTCTAGAACAAAGAAAACAGACATTTCCCCAAAGCTGAATATGTGACTAACACCCCCAATAATGCAATGCAATACCCCCAATAAAACTGTTTAACCAATAGGGAAACTTAGATCCCCTCACTGACAGCACTTATTCAACCAATGCTTTGCCATCTGTACTGGTTCCAGACTGAATACCAGATCAGGTTCAGGGTTTTGGTATTAACCCTTAAGGCCCTAAAAGGTCTGGGACCAACGTATCTATGGGACTGCCTCTCCTGGTATATCCTCCAAAGAACATTACATTCAAGGGAGAAGAACCTACTGGTGATCCTTGGCCCCAAAAGTATCCTGCTGTCCTTAACTAGAGCCAGTGTTCCCTCTAAGCCGAGTCAGTGTGAGGTAGCTCACAGTTTTTCAGCCTCTAGCTCACACATCCCAATCTCATCACATTTCAGAAGCTGAACAGGGTCACTTGTAGTTAATATTTGGATGGGAGGCCAACAAGGAAATTCAGGGTTGCTACATAGAGGCCTGTGTTCATCTCTTGCCTTGAAAATCCTGCATGGTCAACATAAGTCTGCTACAACTTAATTTCACTTTCCACCCATACCAAGGCCCATTAAATTAAGTGACCTTTGGTTTTGAGTATACATGCTTATGTGACAAAACATAATGCAGTGGGACCCAGTGCAATTCCACAGGGCTTACAAGACAGAGATGTTCTACCAGGCCTATGGTCGAGGACAGCAATGGTTTTCTAGCTAACCTGGCTCCTTCCTTCGTTGTCCCCTGTCAGGAAAAGGGTACTATATTGTGTGTCTTTTTGTGCCATCTGAAATTGTTAGTTGAATTTTAAGGTTATAAATTGCATGAAATAAATAAATAATCATGTCTGCTACCTCCCACTTCTCTAGCGGGAACTTCTACATGTCTAATTGGCTCTGTGTTAATTAACTACTATTTTTAAACACAAACAACAATTAACTCTTTTATGACACAAGTGGGGGCACTTGCATATTCCAACACCCCTTCTCAAGTGTCACACACTTAAGTCACACACTGAAGCTTCTTGTGCAGGTGTTCAAACTTCCCCTTTGTGAGAGGCTTGGTGAGGATGTCAGCAACCATCTCTTCTGCAGGACAATAGTTGAGTTCAGTCAGTCCTTGTTGTTGCATCTCTCTGACAGAGTGATATTTGATAATGATGTGCTTACTTCTTGCCTTAATGCTTTCACTCTTTGATAAGGCTATGCAGGCTTGATTGTCTTCAAACAAGGGATACACTTCTGAGTAGCAGTGTGTATGAACAAGATCTTGGGGTAAGGATGGACTGAAAGTTAAATATGAGCAGCCAGTGTAATGCAGCTAAAAGGCTAATGCAATCTTGGGCTGTATCAACAGAGGCATAACATCCAAATCACAAGATGTCATAGTCCCGCTGTATGAAGAATTGGTCAAGCCGCACCTGGAGTATTATGTGCAGTTCTGGAGGCCTTACTTCAAAAAGAATGTGGACAGAATGGAGCATGTGCAGAGGAGAGCAACGAGGATGAACGGGGGCTTGGAGACCAAGCCCCATGAGGAAAGTCTGAGGGACTTGGGAATGTTTAGTCTGGAGAAGAGGAGGTTGAGGGGGGACATGATTGCTCTATTTAAGTATTTGAAGGGCTGTCACTTAGAGGAGGGCAGGCAGCAGAGGATAGGACTCAAAATAATAGGTTTAAATTAAGGGTGGGAAGGTACCAGCTAGATATTAGGGGGGGAAATTTACAGTAAGAGTTGTCCAACAGTGGAATCAGCTGCTTAGGGAGGTGGTGAGCTCCCCCTCACTGGCAGTCTTTAAGCAGCATCTAGACAAACACTAATCTGAGATACTCTAGACTGATTTTTCATTGAGCAGGAGGTTGGACTAGATGGCCTGCATTGCCCCTTCCAGCTCTGTGATTCTATGATTGTATAAGGTTATTGATTTTGGCTCATCAGCATCAAAGTCTTTCAGTAGACTGATGATCCATTCAAGTTCACTGCAGGCATTTGAGGAAGATATGATCTTCTTCGTGGTCTCTGTGCATCACACCTCTGGGATATAGTGCGCCTGCGCCGACCCCGATCGGTATAATGGAAAGCAAAATGAATTTTCGCGCCCGGTCACGTGCCAGGCTCCACTGTGCATGACCAAGGGAGGGGCACGACAATCCCACCAGTTCTCTTCTGACCGCCGCGCTGGTAAGACTCTCTCCGCCTCAGTTGGTAAAACTTTACTTTGGGGGCTTTTCGGCCTTCATTTATTCAAGTTTTGTTAGTTAGGAAAGTATTTTTGTTAGGTAGTGTTTTTGTTGGACTTCATTTCTACCACCCCTTTCCCCAGCCTATGGCCACGTGGTGGGGTTTCTTTAAAAGGCGCCTAGAATGCGGCAGTAGGAAAGCGCACCGAGTTGTTTCTTGCGCCCATTGCTCTAAGTTCTCTAGGCAGACCAGGAAAAATAGAGCTGCTAGACTGCAAGTGGTGCTGATGGAAGCCGCACTCTCTCCAGTGGCGCCTTCATCTCAGGAGATGTCTGGACATGCATCAATGTCAACGCCAGCATCGGAAGCGACAATCAGCATGTCTTCAACGTCAACCTCCATCGATGCCGTAAAATCGGTGCTGAAACGCCCAATTCAGGCACAACAGTCCGAAGCCCATACTCCTTCTAAAAGACATAAGAATGACAAGGACGTTTGGCTTATCAAGCCTAAGAAGCACAAAAAAGGCTCTCGAGGAATCGCTTCGCTTGATTCAACAAACCAAGGGCAGCCACAAGGCTATGCCTCATCCAGTCCCTAGACTCCAACCAGGAGCTGGACTTGACTCATTTTCCTCGATCACCTAATGTCGAGAACCTGCAACAAGATCGAAGGACACATAATGTCGTCCCCTCTCCTCCGTTCATCCCCGATGAGCGAGATCGATCTCTGACGCCGATTCCGCCCATGTCATTGGATCAGCGCCAATGGCAATAGCTATACAGAGCTTACCCGTTTTCGAAGTTGATGCCCTTGATCCCTTGTCCCCCCATGGAGTGGGACCGCCAGTGCTCCTTGTCCAGAATTTCTCGGTACCGAGATCCCTACCCGGCACCGAAGTTCGTGAAACCGTCCCAATCGAGACCGACAACTAAAGATCAAGGTCTTCAGCTGTCGGCACCGAAAACCCCCATTGATCAATCGGAAATTAGGCCTTTGATGCTGATCCTCCAGAGTCATTCTCCGAACCTTCTAGCCCATCCAGCTCACCCAGCTCTCGCTCAGATGAGGAGAGTACCCATCCACTGTTGGAAGCATCCCCGCAGCAACAAGTCGAGCTCGAGCTCCCTATCTCATTGTTGGAGGATGTCAACCCTTATGGAGACTTTGTTAAACATATGGCTCATACGCTAGCTCTGCCCACCATCCAACCTCTACTGACAGTCTCGGACTCAGTCTTCGATATAGTACAAATGGATACTTAGACAGCGGACGCCCTTCCCATGACGTCGGTCCTTTTGCAAACAGATAAAGCTCCTTGGGCTCATCCTTCATCAGTATCGATCTCCAATAAGATATTGGATCATATGTATAAGATTCAAGAATCAGGGGCAGAATTCCTTTTCGTGCATCCTAAAACCCAATTCGTTAGTGGTTACGTCCTCGACCAAGGGCAAGAGTACTCATTCCACATCTTTGGATAAAGAGGGACATAAAATCGACTCTTTAGGCAGAAACTTTTACACTGCCAGAGCCCTGGGTATCAAGAGTTCCAATTATGCAGCATGCATGGGACATTATCAGTATTCCCTCTGGGAACAAATGTCCGAATGTATATCATCTCTTCCAGATGACTGTAGGCACCAAGATAGACGCATCCAAACAGAGGGGATGCTCTTAGTGAAACATCAACTCAACGTATCCAAAAACTCTCTGGATACAGCGACAAAGACTCTCACTTCTGCAGTCGCCTTACGCAGATATGCATGGCTACGCTCCTCCGCCTTACAGCCAGAAACCAAGGCCACTGTGGAGGACCTTCCATTTGAAGGGGACAGACTTTTTAGTTCGACCATGGACGTGGTACTTCAAGAGCTTGACAAAAGCATCAAGACTTCTCGCAGCTTAGGGGTCATACCTCCTACTAAGCCGAGTAAAGGAAAACTGTGGTCCAAACAATGGTCAGGTAGACCATCATCTAAATTCCCCTCAAAGCCACACTGGCAAAGGTCCCCGAGTCATCCGCCCCGTTCCTACGGTAGAAAATCCAAGTTTTCGTCTACCTCTCTGTCTAGACCCAAAACTGCTAAGAACACTAAACAGAGTCTTTGACTGACACCTTCCCTCCCGACTCCCTACAAGGTTGTCTCTTTACCTGTCAATATGGGAGTCCATTACGTCAGACCAATGGGTCCTTTCAATAATAAAAATGGGTTATTTAATAGAGTTTTCCCAAATCCCTTCCTCCGCCCACATTGTCGTCATGCCACCTTCCACAGTCCTTCTAGAAGAGGTGCAAACTCTCCTAAGCAAGGATGCTATAGAACCAGTACCATCAGCACAGCACATAATGGGCTTCTATTAAATCTAGGATAGCAGATCCTCTGGTTCCCACCTCCACCTTCTGAGAGATGAAGTTGTCTGCAAGACTATTCAAGAATCTGTGGGATGCCCCATGTCTAGCAGAGTTAGATTTCCAGCAAATATCTGGATAGTTGAAATCTCCCATAGCCACTACATCCTGTCTCTGTGAAAGTTTAGTAAGCTGTTGTACAAATGCATCATCCAGTTCCTCTGGTTGGTTTGGAGGTCTGTAGTATACCCCCACAACAATTTCCCCTTCTTTCCCTCCCCCCCCCCGCTCTATCCTTACCCACACACTTTCAACAGGGCAACTCTCAAAATCCTGAATTTCAGTGCAAACATATTCATTCTTGACATATAGTACCACCCCGCCTCCTTTTTTGTTTATTCTGTTACTTTGAACAAGGTATATCCTTCAATCGCTGTGCTCCATATATGAGACTCATCCCACCAAGTCTCAGTGATACCTATCAGATCATACTTACTTTCCAATATTTGAAATTCAAGTTCCTTCTGTTTATTTCCCATACTCTGAGCATTAGTATAAAGACATTACAGACATCCTTTCCTACCGTAGGTCTCTTCGATTTTACATGAAAATCACTGAAACCTCTCTCCCGTTCATTTATTCTCTGGTCACTCTCTTTCTTGAACTTAGTGTTGGGGATGCCACACAACATCAGGCTTTTTCTTCCTACCCCCGATGTCTTCAATTTAAAGCCCTCCTGATCAGGTTCGCAAGTCTTCCAGCAAA
>NW_015169203.1:520106-539582 GCF_001447785.1 Gekko japonicus
TGTCTGGTCTGCGTACAACTTCTTCCGTCCCTCTCAGTAGGGGGTCACCAACCACCACTACTTGTCTCTTCCTCCATAGGATAGCTTGGTTCCTTCTCTACCTATGTGCTTGTATGTCAGTCACATCCTTTTAATCTCGGAGTGTGCTATTCTGATCTTCCATCATCAGAAGCGGCTGGTATCGATTTTGCAGCTCCACTGGTGTCAAGATAGCTAGGCTTTCTTGTGGGTTAACAGGAGACTTGAGCACACATGAGCCAACTTAAGTTTTAAAAGAAAGTATTTATTTAAAACAATGGTCAAAAGAGAGAAATACAAAATCCAGCAACAAAACACTTCAGAGAGTACAACAAAATAATAAACACTAACTCAAACTACCTGTGTTCTATAGCGCAGTTTTCAGGAAGCATAGGCCATAAGTCACAACGAGGAATGTGGCTTCACGTTGAGGTCTGCAAATACGAACCGCATACAGGAGTTCCCAGAATCGCTTAGGCTAAATTTCCCCACAGCTAAGGTGTCAAAATATACTCTTTTCCCCTTTCAAATATCAGCTGCCCCCACTTTATGGTCAAAACAGTTTTTTTTCAAATAGAGTTAATTGGTAGGTCTGCCTGTCCTTAGAATCAGCACCTTAACAATAACAAACTTAAAACAGCTGCACTAGGAAGAAGGCTAACATACTGTTACATCACTTAACCCTTCATAGGCAATTTTACTTCACAACTGGCTATGAGTGTTTCCTGATTATCTTACTCCTCAAGGTCACATTCTTCCACTCACCCACCTGTTCCTTGTTACTTCCTTCCTCTTGCTTATGATTCACTAGCTCTTGCCATTCTCTCAGGAGCCCCTCTTCCTTCACGTCTAAAAAGCTTTCTGTCTCCCTGATGTTCCTCAGTGTACAGATTTGTGCCTTGAGTTCTTCCACCTTCTCCTCAAGCATTCTTATAAGCTTGCATTTACAGCATGTGTAATGCATTTCACGGAATGGCAGAAAAACGATCATGGCACAACCCACGCAAGTCACTGGAATAGATCCTTCATTATCCATCTTCCTTGGAACAATGCTATCTTCTACAGCCTCAGGAACTTTCCTCAAACTCTGACGTAAACTCTTGTTGTGGTGATGTACCCTGAAAACTTTGAGACTGACCAAATGGCTACCTTGCCAGCAGTTCTCTCCCCAGAACTCAGTAGCAGCCCTCTACTCAGGTTCTTACAAGGCCTCCAAGCAAGACCCACAGGCTAAGAGCCACAGGACAAGAGCCCTTTGGTCCTTGCCCTTCGGCTCGCGCCCCTGGCGAGGAGCAGCCCTTTGTTTCAAAAGGCCCTTTCCTGCTCAGCATAGCAGAGCCCGGCACAATAGGAGGCAGGGTTTGCAATCAACAGCACTCCACAGCACCTCACTCAGCCTCCAACAACCTCCAAAGCACAAACAGCCCCAAACAAACTTAAACAGACCCATTCTCTATCACACTACAAAGAACCCAACTCTCTCTCAGCTCCCACACAGCAGCTAGGAAGGCAAAGGGAGAAAGTGTTCCTAGCCTAGGATCTAATGCTCAGTGTTGCTAGCCTAAGATCCATGGGAAATCATGAAATGGCTGGGCATTGCAACCTTTTGTACATAAGTTGCTTCATGTGCTGGTCAAGAACATGAGAAGGCATCCTAACACAGACTGAGGACTATGTGCTTGTCTACAAAACTATACTCTTACTACAACTTCCTACAAAGGGGGTGACCATGGTCTGAACACACACTCTCAGTGTAATCCACCTCACTGGCTTGTTGTTATTCTTCCTCTAAAATAGTTCACATTGCTTTCTTAGTGTGAAAGATTAGATCATGAGGGCATGAATACAACAACAAGGGGGAGGGAACCCAGTTGCACCCAGGAGAGTCCTGGCATAAGGAGACCAACAAAACACACACACACAGTAGCAAGGCACACAAAAGCTCATACCTTGAACAAAACTTTGTTGGTCTTAAAGGTGCTTGGTTTTTCTCCTGTGTGATGGAGGCAGCCCAGCAAAGCAAACTCTCCCTCATTGCCTCCCTCCCTTCAGGGAGGAACCTCAGCCAGTGGAAGGAAAGAAAGGCTGCAGTTTGTCTCCTGCAGCCTGGCCAGGAAGTGAGCTCTATCTGTTCCCTCCCTCCCCCTGGGAGGGGGAGGAGCCTCAACCCATTCTTTACCAGACTCTCTCAATCGCACAGGAGAGCCTTGCCTATCGATCTCTCCTGTGCAATTGAGAGAGACTGGTAAAGCAAGCTGTAATACGGCGGTGGCACCAGAACTGCAAATGGAAGTAGAAAACAGCCAGGGCCTTGCAGGCCTGATTGGGGCCCCCGAGGGCCTGATCCAGCCTACAGGCTGCATGTTTGATTACCCCTGAATTAGAGGAATTACTTTGACTGGCACGATACATTTCTCAAACAATAGAAACCATAATTGGACTCAGGGTGAAAGATACTGCACCTATCCTCTGTGATCAGAAATCTGTTTCCATTTTGAGGACTTCCAGGCAGTGGCGCAACACTGCGGGTGCTTGTTCGGGATGCTCCCAATCAGCCCCGACCTTCCTTGCCCCCCCCCCGAGGCTCCATGGGTCCTTGTGACCTTGTCGGGCTTCACTGGACCTTCCAGAGAGAGGTCCAGCAGCATGAGACTTATCCAGTCACCCCACAAGTGGCAACAAGCAGGAGACAACCGAGATTGTCTCGAAGCAGGAGCAGGGAATGGTGCAGACATGGCCACCATGGTTTGCTAAGATGCGACCGCCCATTTTAGAGACTATTGAAATGAAACGTAATATACAGCAAAGCAAACAAGGAATACAATGTGAGTACGAGTTCAAGTTCTGTTTTTCTTTCTTATGACTTTGATTAAGAGACCCCCGTTGAATCCTCCTAATATTTGAAGAGTGGCCAGGAAGAGAGACGGGAGTTAAATATACGTGAATATTACAAGGGGGTATAAAGCAGAGAAATGGAAAGGGCATTAGAAATGGATACAGAGGCAATGGAGGAAACAGAAGAATGGCTAAATACAGAGATTGCACAATTTACTTGTGAACAATTTTAAAAACTTTTGTGTGACGAGATTTAACAAACAGTTAAAGCAGCATGTGAGCGTCTCTTAGAGAAACCACAGAGTACTTGTTTAAACCTGGAGGATGAGAAGGAGCTTTTGCAATTTCATCAGGGTGTTGACAAAGAACCAGATTATAGCCAAGGAAACACGCCACAGGAAATAGTAACTTTACCTACAACAGGATTCAAAAATAAAATTAACCAAATGCCTAGCCTACTAATAAGGGACTTCACAGTGTTAGAAACCACAAAAGAAGACTACCAAGAACTACCAAGCAACGAGTAGATCAAACCTGTTAAACGAAAAGCAGGGAAACAGACAAGGAAGCGTATTAAACATACTAGAGCCATTAAGAAATTGGGAACCACTGGAAAGACATGTCCCCCATGTACTTTGAAATTAAAAGGCAAGAAGTGGAAATAGAGCTTTACATTTACAAAGAACTAAGACACTTAAACATGGTTTTGGCAAAAAAAGAAGCTACAAAAAATCAAGAAAAGAAACATGCAATATGATTTGAGCCTTAGAAGTGAAGACAATTAATTTTGTGTGGATTATGTTAGTGCAAAAATGTGTAAGACTACAAAATAAGGAATAAGGTAGTAAGATACAGCAGATTATTTGAAAAAAAGCAACAGATATATTTTAAGTTGTGTGTAAAAAGAAATATGTGAGAAACTAATCATGTTAATGAAGTAATAAATATGATGGTTAGTAATAATAGTTTAAAATAAGAATGATGTGTTTAAGTTGTGAACAAAATGAAAAATGTGAGAAATTAATCATTCTGTTAGTGAAGTAATAACATGATGGTTAGTGGTGGTAATTAGGAATTTAAGTAATAAACAGGTGAATAGGTGGTGGCTTCCATATTAGAATTTAGAAACTAGTAGTATAAATAATTAACAATAGTATAAAATAATAATGAAGAGGGAAAAATAAAATATGAGGCAAATTTATATCAGCCATGTGATTGTGAAAGGAAAATAGGTATTGTTTTTGGTAAAGTAATAAATATAATTTTCAGATGGGTCATAAATGAATGTTTATAAAGTTTTTGCATTGGATTAGGCTATTTTGATTTTTATACAGTAGGTAGATGGAACAGAAGTAATAGAAGGTAACTGCCAGATGTTAAATGGAAAATATATATGTGGAAAACTAATTAACTGAAGGTCAGACTATTTGAATGTTTATTTTGGAAATAGGGTTGATACACAGTATTAGGATGGGTAAACAAAAAGTAATTTGAACCTATGATATTATGTTATGTCTTGTTAAAATATCTTAATTTGGAAGTTAATGTAACTGAATGTAATAAGTGAGGATATACAGTATAAGGATGGAAAGTTAAAACAAATTTGAATTTATGATATTATGTTATGTTTTGTTAAGATACCTTAGAGAGGTTAAGATGTAATTGTCTCTCTTTGGCCCCGGTCACACGGGCAGGAAACTGCAGAGGAGAAGCGTGGCTGTTTGCCCTGGGGCAAACTACTGCGCAGTTACGTGATCAGACCTCTTGTGGAGGTCCTGTGGAAGTACCGTGGAGGTTCCATGGCAAGGGAGAGGTGCCGATCACAGGACAAGCCGGCGCACAACGAAGAAGTGCGCGCCGCGGCAAACTGTTTTTTACTTTTGTGTACATGACAAATGTGCATGCTCCGTTGGGTGCGCATGCGCATCCACAGAGACTTGGACAAAAAAACCCCACCTTATTTGCAAGGGGACATGGGCGGGCGCCGGATGCCACCGGAAACGCGATCAGACGCCCGCCCTTGCCCCGCAGTTTCCGGAAACTAGTACCTCCAAGGTACTAGTTTTTTGCCACGCAGTTTCGGCTGGAAGCCTCAGTTGAGCCACGGGAGTGCTACGCTTCCCAGATGTGCTGGTGAGATTGCGCCCAGAAACTCCGGCTGTTTTCCGTCTCACTTGTGTGGCTTCTGTTACGTGTGACCGCAGCCTTTGTCTCTCTTTTGTCTCTCTTTTGTGTGTTTGAAAAACCAATAAATATATTACCAAAAACAAAAAGAAAGAAATCTGTTTCCATTTTGTACAATTCTTTTAAATGATATCAAGTTCTGATTGGCTTGAGGAGGAAACACACAGACTCTCAGAAGAATTTCAACTGTCTCTCCAACAGCATTGAAAGCCTTGGATTTTACATCTCCAACTCCCTGCACATGCAGTGGGCTCCCAACTGACTAAATTAAATTATTTCCCGTTCTTTCATTCACTTTCACAAGGCAGTCTTTATCACAACAGACATGGGGAAAACATCCAGAATCTAAGATCCAAAGATTATTTACATCTGTACCTTTTCTGGATACAATGCATGCATGCTACTGAGAGGGCTTCTTTTCATGTTTAGTTTCCTCCTTTTTGCAGACCTTCTGACTTTGCAGGAACAGTATGGACATCAAAGCTCCAGTTTAATGGATGTCCAGGTTGAAAACATGGGGCTCCTTGTCTCATTGTATCAAGCTAGGCAAAGAGTGGCATAGTGCAGTGATGGGTGAGATCCATAAATGCACTCACCTGGTGGCTGCTCCTACATAGCATCCTGAGAGTTCAGACTGGATGAGTGTCATGTCTTCTGCACATACTTTGTGAGGTTTGGTTTATGCCAACTATATTGTCAAAATGTAGAAAAGTGCAGATGAGTTGTCAAGGGTGCTTCCACTCAACACACATTTTCAGCTTAAGGAAAACTGTAGCAGCTGACCTATTAAGAGCTCTTTTGTTTGCCTCTGATACTCAGCTGAGTACTTTTTACCTCAAGCCTCCACTTCATATAGAGAGGCATTAAATTTGTGAGGCTGTTGTTACTTAGATGTCATTTTAGATGGAAAAATGAAGGAGATTGTCATTTCCAGTATAGCTTTTTTTTAAGCAAATGCATATATAATAGATTGATAGAATTATATTTATGGTATACTGCTAAATGTATTACACAGTCAGAGGTTGTTTGGGGCCGGAGCACGCTGGAGGCACTGCTCTGGCAGCCCAGGAGCGGGCACAAATGGCGGTGGTGGCAAGCCCCGCCCCCAGCTCCCCACGCCAAAGCACTGTTTCCCCTTCTGACATCACTTCCAGTGATGTCAGGGGGCATGGCATATGGTAATAGCCTAGTAGCTCATTAGCATACCATATGCTAATGAGCTCCTGCAGCTCTTTTTCTAAGAAATGACCCCTGTACACAGTTATTTCCATTAATACAGATTTGTGGTTAATTATCCAGTATTATGCTACATTTTCTCATTCTGACAGAGGCTACTGTCTGTTTAAAAAAATATCATCCACAGCAGTTTATGGCTTACTTACATCTAGAAGCATACTAGCCTGTGCTGCCCTCTGAGAATACTCTGTGTTCACTTCATATTTTGGTTAAACCTTTGAATTGAGTTTTTCAAGGTGGTACTTAAAGTCCATAACAGCCACATTTCAACTATGGTTCAAGTTTCATTGTACTTTAAGCATCATAATCCTAAGTATACTAAATTATGCCTCTGGCAGTTGAGTGCTAATGTTTTCTTAAACTTTCTTCATCTCTGGTTATCCTTAACTTGCTTTAAACATATTAGGCAATATGGACGATTGTTTTAGATCAGTGTTTCCCAACCTTTTTGAGCCTGTGGGAACCTTTGGAATTCTAATACAGTGCGGTGGGTGCAGCCACAAAATGGCTGCCACAGCCTACCTTCAGTCACACAGTGAAGATCCTTTTGCTGTGTTGGCTGGCAGCTGCTGCCAATTAACATTTTTGATAATTTGCACTGCAAATCAAATCTCCAGTGGCCATTCAGAAGCCTTGCTGGGCAAAAGCCTCACGACTCTGCCCACTTTAAAGAAAAACACGGTGAATTACAATAAATTACAGAAATGGTGACAATGGGCACTGTGGCACCTATGACACCGTGTTGGGGACTCCTGATCTGGATCATTGTAAGCGAACTACAGTGCAATCCTATGCAGAGGTATTCCAGAAATCAGTGAGTTTAGACTGAAGTAGCCTGTGGATAGGATTGCACTGCTAGTGTAAGTAACTAAACAGACTGAGCTGTGGATCAGAAGATCCCTGGTTCAAAATTTCCCTCTTCCACAAGCTGTTTGGGTAGTCTTTGCAAGGCTAAGCTGAAGAGAAGCCAGTAAAGCTTCCATGAAGCCAGTATTGTATCTTTTAATTTGTTTCAGTGCTTTATATCATAAACTGCCTTGAATACTTTCACAGAAAGCTGGGTCTATAGATGCAGTTAATGAATAAATAGGCTGCTACCTCTCAGCATCACTGATCCATGTTCACTACTTGAATAATAATATTCACCTACCTCACAAAATCAATAAGATTAGATAATGAGTTGGACCTATTCAACAAGAGTGTATACAGCTCATAAAGGTGTGTTTTAAAAACCTACAGCAGCCCTCTTGCAATTCCAAAAAAGCTGATCTGACGTTTGAGGAGATCCTTGTAAACAAGATGTCACATTCTATTATTAGTGAGGGGAGGGAAGCAGGTGAAATTGCTCCCTTTCAGTGGAGGGGGATTTTTTGCCTGAATCTCATTTCTGACTGCAGCCCCCCGGCCCCAGTCATGTGGCATTTGAGCCCCAAGAGTTCCTGGCTTTCAGCTTAGGCTTCTGAGGATACACAGGGTACTGCTGGATGAAAGCAAGAAGATCGGCCTCCGTTGACGTCTTATGATTTGTAGGATCCAGTGCTATGTATGAACAGTGTTTGGAACACTTTACATTGCTATATAAATACTATGTATTTGGAGCTGCGGTGGCTCAAGAATTACAAGAAGCTTAATCCTATATAAAGTACAGCTAGCAATGTAACCAATTTTGCCATATACCAAAGAATAGGTTTTCCATGTTTTCATATGCTGGTTTTAAAGGGAGATTCTCAAATCACTTACAATGATCTTTTTAAATAAAGAGAACAACTTTCTAAGCTTACCCAAGTGTAACTAAACCGTACTGCTTAAGTGTCAATACTGAATGTGTTGATCTACTCACATAAATGCATGCATTTCCAAAAAGAAAATTAAAATACATGCTTACAATCTTGGTTCAATGAAGCCTATCAAGTCTTAAGTGAATTTATAAAAATCTTTTCACCAGTCTACCAGTCTAGACTCATGCATTAGCCATGTTCATGTAACACAATATAATAATCAATAGTATAAAGTAGTTCTCTCAGCCACAATATAAAAATTGAACTAGATGGTAGGTGTAGTGAGTTTGCACTGTATTCTCATTTCCATCCTTAAGGGTCAACGATAATTAAAGCTAAGGTGTAATGGAGAAGTCATGCTCCCATGTGGTTTAAGATCATTTAGAATACGGTTTCAGCACCTCAAACAGGCACAAAGATATTTGAAAAAGGGCATGGGAGATGCTGGGAGTTCTATGAATTAGTTCCCAAGTTGTTTTTTAAATTATTATTATTATTTTAATACCACAGGTATTTGGGCCTGAATTTGTCTTGATATTGTTGCTGGGGATGAGAGTGGTTTAAGCCTTCCACCTCATACTGATCTCCCAACCTGGAATAGCCTCACAGAGCTCCTATTTGCCTGATTGGGACAAACATAAAGGTTCTGATCAAAGCCTGTGTTAAAACCCTTTAAACATCATTTGGGTTGAATTTCTACCCCAGTTTCACTTTTCTTTGGACAGAATGCGTAGAGATCTAGCTCTAGATCCACCCCCCCCGACATTGCCACTAGCATTTTAGGAAACAGTATCCCCAAAGTACAGACTGTCCATCATTGCAGATATTAGGCCTAGGCTATCAGTGGTATTTGATATAATCGACCATCATAGTTTGGTGGATCATTGCAATTAATGTTTGGAATAAAGGGGACTGCCTTCCATTGGTTTAGCTCATATCTTGATAGCAGGAAGCAAGTTACCATGGAAAAAGGAGAGTCAGCTGGTTGGGGCCTGATGTGTCAGGTGCCTCAAGCATCCATTTTATTCCCAGTGCTTTTTAATCTCTACATAAAACCATTGGCCAATATAATTAGGAGGACTGAAGTGGGTTGTTGCCAATATGCTGATGACACCCAGCCTTATATCTCATTATCCATGCCTTCATGGGCAGCTGAGAAGACCCTGGGCCAGTGTCTTGAGGCTATGGTCAAGCTGTTGAGGGTAAATAATCTGAAATTTAATCCAGAAAAGATGGAGAGAATGCTGGTTGAGAAGGCAGATTGTTTGGCTGGTATTGATTGCTGGTTGAGAAGGCAGATTGTTTGGCTTGTATTGATTACCAGACTTAGATAGGTTTAAGCTTTCCTTATAGACCAAGTTAAAGTTTGGAGATCTCCTGGACCTAGCCTTTTAATGAACATGCAGATTGCTGCTGTTGCTTTGAATCCTCCTTTCAATTACATCTAACTTGTAAACTGGAGACTTATCTAGCTCTTGTCATCCTAGCTAGGCCAATCCATGCTTCTGTAACCTCCAGAATTGACTTTTGTAATGTACTCTGCGTGGACCTCCCTTTGAAGACATCTTGGAAGCGTCAATTGGGTACAAAATATGGCAGCAAGGCTCCTCTCTGGAGTCAGCCACTGGAACACATAATGCCAGTGCTGTGTCAACTGCAGTGGCTACCTATTTCTTTCCAGGCTCAATTCAGAACTCTGGTTAACATCTTTAGAGCTGTTTACAGCCTCAGGGCTTAATATGTATTAAGGTGCATCTCCTAGTATACTCCCATGCCAGTTACTTTCTTCAGACAGCCTGCTCCTTAAGGTCCCCTCTCTTAGGACTGTCTGTATGGCTACAGCAAGACCACCACCTTTTTCCATGGCAGGTCCTGTCTCTTGGAGTGGGTGAGTGTGATGAAACCCCATCTCTAGACCTAGAAACTAGGGTCTTATGCCACAAACTTCATTTTTTTAAATACTTTCATTTTTATAATTGCGGGTTTGGGGACCACCTAATTTTCTAGTCCTCATTGAGGGCAATGCCTGAACTAAGGTCGGCATCCACCATTCACTTGGCCTATGATGAGGGGATTATGGGCTTGAAGGAACCACACAATATGCTTGATGAAGACAACTAAGGAACAGGTTTATTTCAGTGGTATGTGTGATTTATATTGTTTTGTTGTTGTTGTTATTTTGTTTTTTCCTTTTCTCCAGCCCAATAAAGTTGCTTGAGAGCTGGGGCCTGAGAAGGCATAACAGTTATGAAGCAGGTTTCTTGTTTGGCTAATTCAGACTTATAACATGGAACAGAAAGGCTTTTAACTTTTAACTGTTTTTGACAGGAATTTGATAACCTGTCCTGGTAACCTGGAAAACATTTGCTTGACCACAGAGAGATAGGTCCTTGGGGTAGGAAAATACCCCTGATACAGTCTTAGCAATGATTAAAGTTAGATGTTTCCCACCTAGGGTGACCAGATGTCCTTTTTTACAGGACACGCCCATCCAATTTTGTGCTCTTTTTAAAAAAATTGATGAAAATGTCCTCCTTTCTTTGGGAGTCTGAGCCTGTTTTGCCATACAATCTCCCAGTGGAGAAAAGCTTCAATTTTCCCACCAGCACTAGTTCCTAGTATGCATTTTGAATAGGACCTCCTATTTCATTGTTGTGTAGCAGGATTTTCTTAGGCCTGTGGACTGCTTTGTTCCAGGTCCGTGACTCCTTCCATCCCCATAGCAATGGCACATATTCCCAACCACTGCGAGGAAGTGCAGGGGTCCTGGACGTTCCTGGTGTTACTCTTGTTAGCTGTGCCATAGCAGTGGATCATGACTGGAAATAGTTTTGGTTCTTTACTAGAAATTTCTGCTTGTGTGTGAGAGCGAACTGAAGGCCTTGCTTTCTGTTCTGAATGCTTTCTCTTGATGTACTTTTGAAGATTTAATCCTTTTGAATATGAAATCCAAGTAAAATATCTTATTTATTATTGCAAGACTGTGTGGACTCAAAGACCAACAAAGTTTTATTCCGATCTAAAGAAGTGTGCATGACTTTGTTGGTCATGAAGGAGCCACTGGACTCAGACTTTGTTTTGCTGCTTCAGACCAACATGGCTACCTTCCTGAATCTATCTTTGTGGATTCAGTCACTCTGATGAGCTCTGGGCTCTGACTAACAGCTCTCTTCCTTGGAATGCAAATGAGTTTACATAGGAGGCTTTTCATTGCATTTGCTGCCTTCTGCTGCTGGTGAGCAACCTCATGTGCCGAAGCTCTTTGGAATATCCAGACCAGCAAGATGGAAGGCAGAACAGCTTTTATTTTTTTTCTTTGTGACAAGGAATATGCCACAGAGAAGATGTAAATTTAGCCATGGATGTGAAATAAAATTTCCTTGCTTCAGTGCTGGTAGAAATGAAAATGAAACAGAATGCACTGCTTTCATGAGTTTTGTGTCTGTGGCAAACAAAGAAAGTCATGGTTTGGAAGCACATGTCAACAGTGACAAGCATAAGAAAAAAGTCCAGAGCTGTCTTAAGACTCCAAAGATCATTGAATTCTTTCTTAAACAAAATTCAAAAACAGAAGACTGAGTTATAGCAACTGAAGAGCCATTGTCACTTCATGCTGTAACATCACCTACCTTATAGGTCTATGGATTGCACTTAAAAATTAAATCAAGTGATATATTCTGATTCAAACAGTGAAAAAGGTTTCCTGTGCAAGAACTAGAGTGGAGGCCTTTATCGATAGAGTGCTTGCTCCACATTCTGTTGCTATGGCAATTCAGGATTTAAATGAAATATTCTACTTAGGTGTTTCCACAGATGGCAGCAATCATGGATCACAAAAACTATTCCCTGTTGTGATACAATATTTTTATAAAGTTCATGGTATTAAATCAAAATTGATATAGCTGAATAGCATACCAAATGAAAAATCGGAAATTATAGTGGACTGTGTTACACAAGCATTAAAAGGCCATCAGCCTCCTTACGAAGTGCGTTGCATTCTCTGGTGACAACATAAATGCTAATTTTGGAGGAGTCAATCACTCTGAAAGCAAAAACGTCTTCCATGCCTTGAAACATGAATTAAAGAGAGAATTACTTGGTGTTGGTTGTCCAGCACACATCCTTCACAACTATATACAGCATGGGGCAGTCACATTGTCTGTAGATATAGAATGCATCATATTGATAATTATAATTATTATCCATATATATGGTAAGAATAGAAAATCTCAAGTTACTGTGAATTCATTTATATAAATTAAAGGCAATTATTGTCACACAGTAGAACAGGATGATAATCACTTTTACCTGCCATAGAATGTTCACTACAGAAGTTTCCTGGGGTGAAATCTTTTTCTTTCTTAGTCCAATTCACCATCCATATTGAGGAATTTGTTTGAAAATTACTTAGCAGAAGCATATCTGTGGCACATTCCTTTATTTCAATGTTCCATACAAAAATCCAGGAAATAGAAACGAAGGGGATTCCGTTTTTGGAGGTTTTCACTATTGTAGTCAGTTTGCCAAATGTTGCAACATAAAATTGAAGCAGCCTTCCTTTCACCAAAAACAAAAGAGATCCTAAGCAAAAGGAAAGAAAGATGGACTGGAGAAACAAGTTGGTCTGTTTATGGAAGAAGCTTCTTACTTGTACAAAATGTGTTTGGAATATTTGCAGAAATAGAAAGTTTCTTTTAATGAATCTGACTGTTTTCATTTGATGACTTTAACTGATACCCTTTCATTTGATTATGTTTAGCATACCATAAAATACATGAGAGATTGAGACGTGATGGTGGATAATGAAAAATGTTTTGACCAGTTCAGTAACCTGAATATTTTTGTTGAAAGTGCTCAAATAGATGAAGGCCTCAAAAGTGCTCCTGTTAGTATTGTGCTACAATGCAGACTGCCATTCTGAGTTGCTTAAAATAGCACAATTTTTCTTCTGCATTCCAGGACATAATGCAAATGAATGCCCAGGGGACAGATAAAAGGAACAGATTTACCATTGAAGCTATAAAGGGTGTTATGTTACTGCAATAAATCCTATGTGATTATTCATGCCTTCAGTTCTACAAATACCTACTTGAACCACCAACTCTGCTTAGGGAGATAAAATCTTCCAACAAATATTCAGGTGCCAGTTCATCATAGGTATACAAGTACTGATGTTGTAAGCACAGGAGTAGTTAGTGATAGGGCGTCCCCCCCAAATGACCCCTGGTTCTACAAATACCTACTTGAACCACCAACTCTGCTTATGGAGATAAAATCTTCCAACAAATATTCAGGTGCCAGTTCATCATAGGTATACAAGTACTGATGTTGTAAGCACAGGAGTAGTTAGTGATAGGTAAATTAGTACTGGGGGGGGGATTTCTTTTGCTATTTGCTTATTGTGTTATTTCTTTCCCACTGGTGCAAATTTGCCATTTCAGTAAAAAATAAGCACCATTGTATATAAATGTATAATAAATAGTTTTCTATGTGTGTGGCTGAGTAATTTCTGCAGTTTCATTTGCCTGCAGAAAATTTTTACTTGTCTGGGCATCTGAGAAAAAAAAAATTCTTGGTGATCAATGTCCTCTTTTTACACTAGCAAATGGTTGCCCTATTTGCACTTCATGTGAAAGTGTGTTTTCAAGCTCTCGGTATGGTGAAACACAATGACTTCTACTACCATAAGCTTTGGGTGGGGGGAGATATATTGGAATTTACCTCGGGGTAGAAAGAGATATATAAATGTATTCTAGAATACAATTTGTGTGGGGTTTTTTCAATTTTATTTTTGTTGTTTGTTTGCTGTTGTTGTTTTTAGCATGTTTGCAGCATTAAGATTTATAAAATTAGCCGAATGGGGCAAATGGTTGCTCTTTTGACACATTTTCAATCTTTCCTTCTTTGTACTACATTTCCAATCCAAATGTGTTTTTAAACAATATGAATGAGAACTAATTCAGTTTCCACTATCTTGTGCAGTTTGGCCCATAGTTGAGTAATTTTTGGTGAAATCACAGCCTTTAGTTTGGAAGAAAAATTATATAAGTAAGATAAAGAGCTGGCTCAAGCAAAAAATAAACCAATGTAGTCAAATTCCATTTGTGCAAGATCTTGTGTAACACCTAACACTTTTCTTCCCTATATAGTGCCCAGAAATTGGTTGCACAAGATTTTGCACAAGCAAAAATGCAAGTTGGAATACAATAATTGTTTGCTTTCTAGAGTAAGTGGAAATTTTGTGCTGGATACAACCCAATATTTATAAATGGTAATTTAACTATGTGAGGTCTAAGTACATATTTTACTGTTTCAGGACTTGAAGATGAAATTGAGTTTCTTGATTATTTTGTCTTCTTTCAATTACAACCATTGATTTCTCCTTAAAAAGACAAATTACCCTCTCCAGTGCTATATAATTATACCAAGGATTTTATATCTACTATGCATCCTCAAGGTTGATTAACTGTGATGTTGGTGTTCCTGCAGCTATTATTTTCTCTTTATTTCACAGATCACAACACCAAACACTAAATACTAAAGTGGGATAAAAATACGCATAATCCATGTGCATGTGTGTCTCTTAGCCTTAATATAATTGCTTTCGTTTGTTTGTTTTGCACTTCTCATTCACAAGGCAGATTTGCCATAATGTCTGAAAGCAGAAATTAAGAGAGAGATTATTTTCAGAGAGAAGATATGAAAAGTCATCAAATGGGGGAAAGGGATTTGCTTAGCTGTTCCCGTGCCCACACTTTAAATAGCAACAACAATAACAATGCTAAATTAATACCTCTTTTAAGGAAGTGCATATAAATATGTTCAGAAGTATATATAAAAATGTTAAGGCAAGCCTCTTGGAAATATTTCCACACCCCATCAAGGTTTTTAGAGAGGCAGCATATAAATTCTGTAAATAAATAAATCTGCAATGTCTTGTTTACCTTATATGTCAATGTCAGAGGGTGCTTGTAAAGAAAACTGTATTTGCCGAAGTGCTTGATGTTTTGACAACAGAAGAAGACAACAATTTAGACTGATTTAGGAAGCTTTGACATGAGCTGCTGTCTTTCAAAAGCATATTAACAGTAGATCAGTAGTCAGAAATTTTGGGTTGGGGAGAAATGAGTGGCCACTATAGTTTACTGAGAAATAGATGAGTTGATAGTTCTAAATGCATTAAGATTCCAACTGCTTTTGCACTGTTTTAATAAACAGTGATTGTATTAAGTTGTAAACATGTACTGCAAACTTGTCAAATTCCTTTGTCATAAGGACAGAGTCCAGGGATGTTGCACCCTCCAGCTTCCCCTTGTCCTCCAATAATAGAATTAAAAGTTGTCATACCTCAGCCAAAGAGCCATTCCAATATCAACCTGCAGAATTGGGATTTGTATGAAGATTTGATACTATTAAGCTTGGCTAGGGTTCCCAGGCCCCTGGGGGGGTGGGGAAACCCCCACTTTCCTAGCCCCAGCTGACCTTCCCAGGTGACTTCCAGTAAAACTGGAAGTGTGGGCACCGATGTGATCAGAGCGACGCTCTGGTTTGTGGGCAAAGCTCCAAGGTTTGAAGGCAAAGTTACTATAGAGTTTTGCCCAAAAACCAGAATGTCACCCCTGGCGTGATGACATCACTTCCGGGTGACATCACCGTGTCAGGGGGCTGCACTTCCAGTTTTACCAAAAATTACCCAACATCACTTCCGGTCTCCTGGAAAGACATCGGGAGCCCCCCACCAGCCAAGTAAGTAGACTTGAAAGTGAGTATAAATGGGCAATTTTCTCAGTGGAGGGTGGTAAGTAGTGAGGTACCACAAGGAACAGTACTTGGTCCAATGCTTTTTAACTTGTTCATTAATAATTTGGAGTTGGGAGTAAGCAGTGAACTGGCTAAATTTGTGGATGACATGAAATTGTTCAGGGTGGTGAGAACCAGGGAGGATTGTAAGGCACTCCAAAGGGATCTGTCGAGGATGGGCGAGTAGGCATCAACATGACAAACGGGTTTCAATGTGGTCAAGTGCAAAGTGATGCACATTGGAGCCAAAAATCCTTATAAATACAGGTTGTTGGGGTCTGAACTGGCAGTCACTGACCAAGAGAGAGATCTTGGAGTTGTAGTACACAACTCACTGAAAAGTCGAGACAGTGTACAACTGCAATAAAAAGGACCAATAAAAAAGGACTTTTCTGCCACAGGAGGTGGTGGTGGCTACAAGCATGCACAGCTTCAAAAGGGAGTTAGATAAACATATGGAGCAAAGGTCCATCAGTGGCTATTAGCTACAAGGTATATATAGGAACTCTCAGTCTGGGGCAAGTGATGCCCTGTATTCTTGGTGCGGGGGGGCAACAGTGGGAGGGCTTCTAGTGTCTTGGCCCCACTGGTGTACCTCCTGATGGCACCTGGTATTTTTGGCGTCTCTGTGACAGAGTGTTGGACTGGATGGGCCATTGGCCTGATCCAACATTGGCTTCTCTTATGTTCTTATGTTCTTAGACAAGAGAATAAGGGAATTAACAAGAAATAAATAAGTTTCTCTTTATCCACAGTCATTCAGTGCCTGTGTATAAATGGGAAGCAACTTGTTGGAGGCCATTATTTAGCTGGCCAAGTATTACCCATGGAAATGAGACAATTGCACAGGAAATTCAACACTCAGAAGGCTTTCTAAAAACATACATCATTTCCACATCCCCACCATTAATGAGTTAATCCAGGCAGGGCCGGCTTGCTCACTAGGCGAACTAGGCGCTCGCCTAGAGCATGCCAGCCCTTAGGGGCGCCAAACTGGCACCCGGCCCCCCCACCAAAAGCCCCCTCCCGCCAAAAGCCCTGCAACTTTCTTGATTGGGTGGGTGACTGCTGTGCGCCGCCAGGTCTTTCAGTGCACTCAGAAGGTCAGCCGCCCTCCTCTTGGAGGAGCAGGAGCCACTGGCCTCCCCACCCCCAGGAATTAGTGGTTAGGAGCGCAGACTCTAATCTGGGTGACCCGGGTTGGATTCCCCCACACCTCCTCCACATGCAGCTGCTGGCATGGCCTTGGCTCAGTCACAAGTTCTCTCAGAGCTGTTCTCTCAAGGGCAGTCCTCGAAAGAGCTCTCTCAGCCCCACCAACCTCACAACCTTTCAGATTTTGTGTTGTTCATTCTTCCTAAAATGCATTTATGTTTGAAAATTGGGGGACGCACGGGGAGGGGTGCCAGAAGGTATCCTCGCCTAGTGTGCAAAAAAACCTGGGGCCGGCCCTGAATCCAGGCTCACTAAATCTTCCCACCTTCTGTAATGTCTCAGTTCAATTTGTCTTTCACAGCTACAGTTTTTTTTACAGTAGAAAACATTCTGCTATGGATTTTTAGAGGGTGTAACAGGCAATTAATGACGTTTTAATGCATGGTGAATCTCTGGACAAAATATATAGGAACCTCTCATATAAAAAAATTGTGAAGACATGGGTTCTATTGTGAAGGAACATCACTAAGTCCCTGAACAAACTAAAATTATTTTGAAAGAAGCTCAGTTGGATCCCTCCAGAGATAAATCTAAGATCCAAATGGAATTAGCGAGGGATGGTGCTAGGTTACTGCATGGTTGAGTTCTGTGGAAGGTCAGCAAAAAATATCTGTATTTCAAAAAGCAGTCAAAATAGTGTTTTAAACCATGTATATTCACATAGTCAATGGCATTTATGTGAGTTTCATGGTTAAATGGACACAAATTTGTTTTCTATTCTGTTTCTATAACAACCCAGCACATACAAACACCTTCAAAAATGAACAGTATGGCTCTTCATACTGTGTAAGTAGCAGAAACAGAGAACTATTCTGATCCAGATCTGCTAAATATTCATTTCTAAATTTAATTTTCTTAGTCCAGATTTAATATATAATACTGGTGCAAAACTTATATTTTGAAAATTTCAGTTTTTCCTGCACATTACTACCATGCATTCTCACACTGCTATGGCATTGTCAAAATAATATAATTATGAATATTTTGCTCTAAGGCTGATTAAATAGTACAATTTAAACATTCTATACACTGTTTGTTTTATAACAGAACTATATAAAACAAAAGAATGCAAATCAGTTTGGTTTATATTTGCTTTAGGCTCAACAGTGTTCCCAGTTCTGTAGTTTGGTTCACTTCCAGAAAAATGTAGAATAATGAGGTGGTAATTGGTCTACTTTGAACTTGTTTGGAGCCGTTCCAATGCATTTCATGTAGATTACTATAATACATTCTACATACAGATTGCCTAGCCAGAGAATATTATTTCCAATATTTCAGTATCCATTAAAAATTTATGGAAATTTGGTCAGTGCTGTATCATGGATTGCATCCAGTGAGTGTGGTGTCTTCAGTTGTACTATGAAATAAACAATATTTTTCTCCTAACAAGCTTTGTGTCAACATCAGATTGTCTGACAACATTGGAAGGAACTTGTCTTCAAATTTTCTCTCGTGAGAAGTTAAAAAGAAATTAATTATTACCAGAAAGGAAATTAATTAATGTGTATAATCTGTTAAATCCCTGGGAATGTGAAATAAATTAATTTAAATAATGCAGTTAACATCCTTATAAAGCTGCATAATAATAAAAAGGGAATTTGACATGCTTAGCATATTGTGGGAATGGGTCAATGTTGTATTTGTTCCAGTTTCTCATTTTTCAGCTGCTATCCAGATAAAGTTAGCTATTACTATGTACCCATTGAAACCCTGGGAATTGGTCATAATTAACTTTAGTTGACTCATTCCATAGATTATTTTATATATTTTATATATTGGTCTCTTAATTTCTGTGGTGGTGATAATTTTTAAAGTCTATTAAATGTGATTTCCATGCAAAACTGAACAGGAAAGTATTAAAAGGCAATCTATTAATTAAATGTCATTAAGTAATGAATTATGACATAAGAATAGGGGAATGTAAACAGTCCTAAGGAAAAGCATTGATGCATCTCCAGTGGCCAGTGCAGTGATCTTAATTATGCATTTCACTTTATGAGACTAATGTGGCAAAAGGCTCCAAAGCTTGTTAAATGAAACCAGCCATTGGAATCTGTGTTTTTGATATTTGTATTGCAATTTTAACTAAGAGAAGCACGAGACTGTTAGCTGGAAAACAGTTAGTATATTACTGGTTGAATGGTTAGCCATAGAGAAGGTTGAAAGCCATACACAAAGGGATGTACATGAAAGGAGGGCAGTACCTAAAATTGTATTAAATAAAATCTAGCATATAGAAAAATGTTAGTAATTATTTAGAACAAGCTGGACACCAGTGAATTCAATCCTTCCTCTTCACTCACCCATTAAGCCCATGCACACATGCACCACCTCCACAGCTTCGGCTTCTCTCTCCCCCTCTGCCTGGCTCACTCAGAAGGGGAAATGGCACCTGCTCTGCTCTTCCTCC
>NW_015169203.1:539614-541511 GCF_001447785.1 Gekko japonicus
CAGCTCCCATTCCTCCTCCCCCACCCTCCCATTCCTCCTCCCCCACTGGCATCAGTAGCCTGCCTAGAAGAGGCAGCAGGGCTGGCACTGATGAGAGGTTCTCCACCAGCTCCATTTGGTTGACTATTCGCCTTACTCATAGTAGGTTTACAGAGGGATTCCTCTGTTGGGGGAGGGTGGGTTAAACCCTGCTTCATGTTTTAAAGTTTTATGTTATCCTGCAAGTGTTATATATTTTTGAAACTCCATGGCATGGAGTTTTTTTAAACTTTTGGCATGACAGCTCCTTGTCCCCCATCCACTTCAATTAGTGGCTCCTCTCCTACCCAGTAGTGACTCCTCTCATACCCAGCTGTCTCAGTTGTTGAGGTAGCAGCACCTCCTCCTACCCCTCTCCCCACCATTCTACCCACTAGTCCATCCTGTCTCTGCTGCTCTGACTAGCTGCCTGCCCGCCAATGCTGCTGCTGTGCCTACCTGCCTTGGAGGCCTTTGTCATATTAGTCTCAAAAAGGGCAGCAGCTCCTGCTCTTCCTTTTCCCAGCGTAACTGCACCGTTGACACTTTGGCAGGGAAAGGGGGCTGCTCCTGTTTTTTCTCCCATCCCATCCCTTCCCCCTTAAGAGGTCCCAGCAGGTAGGTGAGATTTCTGCTGTTAGCTGGTGAGAGCCTGATCCTGTGCTTGTGGATTTGCTTAGAAGACAGTCCTGTTCACCGTTTATGAAATAAAAGGGCAGAGCAGAACTTGCCAGTTGCCAAAAATACAATGCCCCTGAAATTGCCAGAAATTACTTTTTATTGTACTGCATCCGGTCTGCATTTTAATTATTTCCCCTCACCCTTGATCACATACCTATCCTGTAATGCAGCAAAAGCCCTTCTCAAATACTGATTTTGATATCTTGTAGTCATTTGCATTAGCAACTCTACGCATTTGTATAGTCTGAAAGAAACAAAGGAACTATATCTCAAAGAGCAATTGCTTTGAGAAGCGATTCCGGTTCTGGTGCAATAGGACTCTACGAGGCTGTGCTCTGTCCTTGAGATACTTTATTTTTATTTTACTCTAATTTAGTCTTTTCTCTTTTGTTTGTCTTTTGTTCTCTGTTTAATTTAGCCTTATTTTACTTCATTTTTATTCTTTATTGCTCTCCCTCTTCTTTTGTTTTATAGAGTCAGTGCCAAAATCTCCTCTCTCTCCCTTGTTTGGGTGAGTGTTAGCCAAACTGCCTTATCTTGCCCCTGAAATTGCCAGAAATTACTTTTTATTGTACTGCATCCGGTCTGCATTTTAATTATTTCCCCTCACCCTGGATCACATACCTATCTTGTAATGCAGCAAAAGCCCTTCTCAAATACTGGTTTTGATATCTTGTAGTCATTTGCATTAGCAACTCTATGCATTTGACAGTTGTATGAAAGAAACAAAGGAACTATATCTCAAAGAGCAATTGCTTTGAGAAGCGATTCCGGTTCTGGTGCAATAGGACTCTACGAGGCTGTGCTCTGTCCTTGAGATACTTTATTTTTATTTTACTCTAATTTAGTCTTTTCTCTTTTGTTTGTCTTTTGTTCTCTGTTTAATTTAGCCTTATTTTACTTCATTTTTATTCTTTATTGCTCTCCCTCTTCTTTTGTTTTATAGAGTCAGTGCCAAAATCTCCTCTCTCTCCCTTGTTTGGGTGAGTGTTAGCCAAACTGCCTTATCTACATCAGATGACAAACTAAATTTAATATGGGTTCCTGCCAAAGTTTACAGAAGTCCGGTTCACCCCAAGAATGTCCCAGTGAGAGAGACGAGACTGGTGAATTCAAAACAATTTGTCTTTTACTGAAGAATATCAAAATCTCATACACACAAAACAGAATCTCACACACATACAATCAAGTTCCTTTA
>NW_015169203.1:541896-544777 GCF_001447785.1 Gekko japonicus
AACCTTGCCATGCTGAGATCCACCTACCTGTAAGTCCATCCCATGTAGTAAGGGGTTGACCTAAGGGTTTGGCCAATATTTGAAACACTAGGCTCTAACTCAGGGGCAAGCCATCTGGTCAGGTGTGAAGTCTTGGCGTCAGGACCTTCCTTGATGTGCAGATAGATCTATGCTTTCCCAGGCAATCAAAGCAACATCTGCCAGGAAATGGCAATTCAGATGTAGATCAGATCCGTGTATTGCGTGACATCAAGTCCTTCAGCAATGGGGGATTATCTCTCCTTAGCTGTTGTTTCTGCTAACAATGGCAAAATGTGCTTCTCTTCCCCTAAGGCTAGGAGCTGTATGTGTCTGTAAGCTTCATTAACATGAAAAGCAGCCAGGTACCTTCTATGTGAAAACCTCTCACAACAGGTGATTCAAGCAACGTTCTCTAAGCCTAGGGTGTATGTGTATGCACAGTCCAAGTGGTGTGTCAGCAGATATCACTCCATAAACAACAAATATTAGTCTCTTTCTCAACATGAGGCTGGAGCACTGTGATGGTTGAGTAGATGAAAAGGTTTTGAGGGAATTTGATTGTTAGCTTATTATTGGTCCCGGTCACACGGGCAGGAAACTGCGGGGGGGGGGAGCGTGGCTGTTTGCCCTGGGGCAAACTACTGCGCAGTTACGCGAATTTGTTATTCAACTTCCTTGTAATTTTGTCCATTTCTGCCATGAACAGAACTTTTTGTAGCCAGTCTTCTATTTCTGGTATTTTCTCTTGTTTCCAGCATTGAGCATAGACCATTCTTGCAGTAGTTATTAATTACCAGAACAAAGTCTTTTTTGTTATGTTCACTTCTTCCATTTTAAGTCCTAAAAGTAAAATCTCAGGTGCTTTTTTAAATGAGTAGTTCAATATCTTTTGCATTTTGGCAAAAATCCACAGCTTTATCACATGTCCACCACATGTGAGGGAATTTTGAGGGAATTTGATTGTTTGCCTATTATTGTTTAGCTTGTAAATGCAGGGCTTTTGTTTTGTTTTTAACTTGCAACTGTTGGAGTTTTGTTTTGTTTTAATTTGTTTTATTTTTATTATTTACCCACCTGATGTTGCGTGTGACCGCAGCCATAGTTTAGCTTGTAAGTGCAGGAATTTATTTTGTTTTTTAACTTGCAACTGTTGGAGTTTTATTTATTTGTTTCACTTTTATTTATTTGTTTCACTTTTGTTTTGTTTTGATTTTTTAACTGTTGTTTTAATTTATTTTAATTGTTTACCCACCTGAGTGGTTTTAGCAGTTTTTAATTAGCTGCGGTGGCTCAAGTGGTTAAGACGCTGAACTGCAGACTGTGGAAGGTCAGTAGTTCAGCAGTTCGAGACCCGAGTTGCCGCATGACGTAGTGAGCTCCCGTCTCTAGTTCCAGCTCCTGCTAACCTAGCAATTTGAAAGCAAGAAATTGCAAGTAGATAAATAGGTTCCACTTCAGTGGGAAGGTAACAGCGTTCTGTGGGCCTTGGTGTTTAGACATGCCGGCCATATGACCACGGAAATGTCTTCGGACAGCGCTGGCTCTTTGGCTTTGAAACAGAGATGAGCACCGCAACCCTAGAGTCGGATTCGACTGGCTTTTGAGCAAGGGAACCTTTACTTTTACCTAATTATCATCTGGTGAAAGATGTTTGAGGGCTGTGTTCCATGCTCAGGGTATTTATGCTCTTTACCGAGTTGTTTTAATCATCTTTGGTTTATCTTGCCTTGCCTTTGGTATTCTATGTTAGAGTTGATTTTCTTGAGTGGTATAGTTGTTCTTAGTAACTGAATAGCAGCATTGATAACAGTGCTCATATCATCTCCACTTATCTCCCCCTCCCTCCCTACCTCACTAATTAGTCTAGGGAATGGACTAGCTTTCTGAGGAGAGGAGAGGAAATTGGTTTAGCTGTTCTCTGTGTAGTTAGCCCTTGCATATATGTTATGTGTTTGAAATTTCTGTACTGAGATACAGAGCTTTTATTGTATACATCCTAGATATTTAGATTTGCTAACCTTTTAGCTATATTTTACCATGTTAATATTTTAATACATTTTGATTTCCCCCCCTTCTCCTTTAGTTATTTTCTGTTTCACATACCCTTTAATTTAATGGGCAAAAAAAAGTGTGCCCTTTTAGGTATATAGCAAGCTCATACTGTAAACAAAGTAGGATGTATAATTTTTTTAATTCCCCAGGTGGCAACTAAGATAGATTTCAATGCTTAGACCATAGTTCTTTATCATTGACTCAATCCATGAAGGAGCCTCCTAATCCAGCAGCTAAAATGCCAGGTCGAAAACTAAGTAGGCAGGACTTTGATTCTGGTCCTAGCCCAGCTATCTCTATATTAAAGATACTGGCAGATCAAACTTTCTTTCAATCTAAGAGTAGTCCAGCTGTTCCAACTAGGGCCTTGCAAGGTAGAAAGGGCTTTAAGAAGGAGAAATCATTAGTTATCCAGCCTTCAATGGTTTAATCCTCCCTTGGCATACTTTAGGCTTTGCTAAAGCTAACTTGAGTCAGTCGTTAGGCACACCCATAGCTGCCATTGATCTGAAATCTGTGGTGTTTCTGCCTAGTCCATTAGGAGTGAAGAGATTTTTACTCTCTTTTTGTTTCACAGAAATACCTAGAGCTATCTGGGCTAAGAAAAAGAGGTTCTTTGTTCATGGGTATACATGATTTGTGTTTTTAAGCAGGAAGGAATTTCCCCCCTGCTAATGCCCCATAAAGACCACTTGCCTCTTCGGACCGCTTTGGCTAGATAAGGGTCTAAGAAGTTGCCACAGCCCATTAAGTCAAGAGAGAGCAAATTGGAACTTGGCTCTTTGGAATTAAGGCTTTACCATTCATA
>NW_015169203.1:544859-604012 GCF_001447785.1 Gekko japonicus
CATAGATGCAGAGTGTTCCCCTAAACTCCCCAAAAGTGCAATCTGAAGAAACTAAGCCTTCAGTTTTTAATTTTTCTGCCATGCAGTCCTTTAGGGGATAAAGGTTTCTGCCATGCAGTCCTTTAGGGGATAAGGGAAAATAGGTTATTTAGATAAGGAGAGCTTCCAGGGAAAGGTGTTTGGGCCACTTTCTAGGCCTTGAAAAAGAAGAAACCAGCTCCTTTGAACATTAGTACTCCTTCCCTTTTTATGTAAAGGAAGTCTCCCAACCCTGATTCTTTTTTTACTTCCCCAATTGCTCCAACTAAAACCTGTGAAATGCTCGAGCCAAGTGAGAAGAGGGAATTGGATGGAAAGCATGTCTTAAGTAAGATACCTTCTCAGCTGATCAGTGTTTCTGAATTAGTAGCTGATTTGATTACATCTCCACAAGTGTCCCCTCCTAAGTGCTCGTTTAATCTAGGTGACCTACTGCTCCACCAGCAGTTGATCTGCCTCCACCATCACAAGTGCCTTCTCTTAAGTTTCTTTCTAACTTTGTCGGCCCACCATCACCCTTAGACAATTGACTACCAAAAAAATGGGAATGGGATTCTGAGGGTACTCTCTTAGAATTTACCAGGTTGGAAGGGATGCTTTGTTAAGGGAATTCCAGGTGATCCTTCTACAGGAAACTTGGGAGCAGTATCCTTTTTATTTTTATTAAGCATCCAGCTGTTGTAGAGATTAGGGAGGGATGCCCCCAAGCTGGGCTGGCATGCTTAGTGGCTACCTCCCTTGATTCCAAGGTCTTAGGAATCGATTGTCAGTTGTCCTTGACCTTACCAGTTCTTTTAATTGTTAATTGTCTGTTGTTTATATTTATTTCTATCTATATCCCTCCAGTTATCTCAGTACAAGCTCTCTATTCTAATTGGTCAGAATTACACAGTCTACTTCATCATATTCCCTAGAGCTAAGGGTTTTTTTGAGTGGACGAAACCCTCCTTGGTAAAATTCCAGGGTTACTTAACTTTCTGGGGTGTTTTGAAGAACTAGAGATCAAAAGATCAACCAAGCAGGGACTCTGTTATTCAAGCTGGTTATTCAGTTTGGTTTAGCAATGCTAGGCTGCGGTCACACGGAGCATTAGCCACACTACAGAGACGAAAGATAGGCAGATTTTCCAGGTGCAATCAAACCACAACATCTGGGAAGCATAGAGCTCCCATGGCGAACCCGAGGCTTCCCGCCGAAGATACGCCGTAAAAAACTAGTACCTCCAGTGGTAGCTCGTGGCATCCGGCATCTGCCCATGTCCTATCGTGAAAAGGGGTTTTTTGATCAAGTCTCCACGGGATGCGCACAAGCACCCAACAGCGCATGTGCACAGTTCAGTTAAAAAAACACAACCCCTGCCGCGCCGCTTCTTTGCCACACCGCAGGATTGACGTATGATCAGCACCTCCCCCCGAACCATGGGACGTCGGCAGGACGTTTGATCCGGCAGCCGCGCAGTAGTTCACTCCGGGGAAAACAGCCACACCTCCCCCCCCATGATATCTGGCCCATGTGACCGGGGCCCTAGACAGATGGTTTGGCAGCTTGGTAAGCCTAACCCTCCTCAGTGACTCTTATAAGGCTCTCTGGCTCCAGTTTTTTTGAACAGAAGTTATCTTTTGTAAATCTTAAGGTGGAGAATCTTTTTTCTTCCTCAGTTAATCATTGCAAAAAACATGTAGCCAAGGTGATTTATGCCAGAGATGAGTTATTTTGATACTTGGAGGACATGTTCTGCACTTGTCTTGGGGCTTTCATTTAGAGGTAAACTCCCTTCTTATTTAGATTCCTTGGTTAGCCCAAAATTATGTAGTACCTTTATGAATTCATGATTCAGCTGCCACTTTTCAGTGGTATTTCTGGGTTTTCTGCTACGGATCCTTTTTTCAGATTGGCTCTGTCCTTGCCTCCTCTAGTCAGTAGACTATCTTGTACATATTCTCCTGCACTGTCCTTATGTGCTGCAGTTTAGGCTAAGTAAAAGTATGCTTCTTCTAGCAGCATAAGAGCAAAAGTTTCAGTTTCTCTTAGAGGATTCTGATTCCCAACAAACTTATTTTGTTGCTCGATTTCTAGAGGCTGCAGAAAAATGTTGAAGGGAGGTGATTTTAGACATGGATTTTATGTGAGGGTGTTTTTTTTTAATTGCTCAAGACC
Source organism: Gekko japonicus (assembly GCF_001447785.1). Classification (NCBI taxonomy): domain Eukaryota; kingdom Metazoa; phylum Chordata; class Lepidosauria; order Squamata; family Gekkonidae; genus Gekko; species Gekko japonicus. The sequence goes on from NW_015169203.1 coordinate 547,056, forward strand.
TCAGTCTAAGAACAGGGGATGAAAGAAGAAAGAACGATTGCTTTTTAATTTCATTGACTACTTTACTACAGAAAAAATCCAATAGGAAATATCAGTACATTCGCCAAACAAAGGATTTCATCCAGTGATGATTGCATGGGTAGAAAATGTTGAATCTTTATAAATTATTATCAAACATTTGATGGAGAAAAACTGTTAAAAGGACAAGATTCCTTAGAAAGTTAAATGTTTCCCATTTTCATTCATATCTGGTTAACTTTTGGAGAATAAAAAACTGGGATGGGGTCTCAAAGTGTTTCTGAAGGAGAGACTGCCAATATGTCATCATGTTTATTCATTATTAAATTCGATTTCTTAACTGCCCTTCCCCACTTACGCGGGGCTCAGGGCAGTTTACAACAGTTAATTCATTACATTATAAAATCAATGACAACTATAAAATCCCAATATTAAAACATTCAGAAACATTTAACTATTGAAAGCATTTTAAGACAAGATGACAGCGCTAGCATTCAGTCATGGGGGGGAGGGGGGTGGCAGGCAGATGTAAGGAGCTGTCGCTAACCTCAACCAAAAGCCTGACAGAACATCTCTGCCTTACATGCCCTGCAAAACTTTAATAAGTTGGGTAGGGAACAGCTGTCATTCGGCAGAGAGTTCCACCAGGCTGGGGTCAGGGCAGAAAAAGCCCTGGCCCTGGTCGAGGCCAGTCGAATATCTTTGGGGTCAGGGACCACCAGAAGACTCTTACCTGTAGATCTTTATGCCCTTTGGGGGACATATCAGGAGATGCGGTCCCAAAGGTATGTAGGTCCCTGACCGTAAATACCTTCCTTTATCTTCCTATTTGACAATTTGGCTGGGAGTTCAACAGGATAGTTAGCAATATCAATAGCAAACTCCCATTAATATTATAGGAACCATTTGTATCCCAGCATCTCTAGAGATAGAGATGGGGGGGAGGATTAAATTTTGTAAAAATTGAGTTTATTTCCCCAAGGATTTCTTTTCATTTTTTCCAATTGAAAAAAAATCAGAGTTTTAGGAAACAGTTAATAATTGCTATAAAAATAGTCTTATTGGAATAACTGAAGTGCTTTCTAAGACAAGGTTTTCCTCATTCAAGGATATAGTATGAAGATTTGTATGTAAATCAATCTACCGCATTAGAGAATAATTCCTGTGTGTACTGTTGATGTATTGTTTAAATGTAACTAATTGTGTCCACTGTTAAATGCTACACCATCTATTTTAAGACATTATTGTTTTCAATGTTACACTGTTCAGCTCAATAACTCAATGTGTCCCTTGTCCTGTTGTGTTTGTATTAGACAGTTCTTGTCCAAATAATAAATTTCCTTTTTTACTTCAAAATGTGTGCTTTATATTCTCAAAAAAAAAATCCCTCAGACAGCAGAAAACTAAGATAAATATGTTAATGTAGCATAAGGTGCAGAAGTCTGTTGCTGTGTAATATTGGGTATATGCACAATTTTACTTGTCAAAAAACTGGTGGCCTCATCCTAGTATGGTGGCACATAAATGGCACCATTGGTTGTCCAATCCTATGTCCAACTGGCAGAGGGGGAAATTTTTTATGCCTTCCCAAGCTTTTGTATCTCTGTCTAGGGATGAACTAGCCTAATGAACTTCTACACCCTCAGGGGTCTGGATTTCATATAAACTATTTGGATAGCACATGAAGAGGAAGGGCAAACTCACTGCCTTTAACTGTTAATAATCTGCTTGTGGTAAAATTTGTATCCCATTGTACCCACCCATCCACAGATCTCTCACATCAAGGACAGGACAGAAGGCTATATCTAGCATATGTCCAGTTACATATACATTGGGACCACAAACTAGTGCTCACAAAGTTCTGAGCTCTTCGTGTGAACTGTGAATTTGCCCAGCATCCAATATCTGGAATACCTCAGCATGTGATCCAAGCTGCCTCATCAGTCCAGCCAGAGAGTTTGTTAAACATCAGATATGCTAGTAAAATTCCCACGCTGTTCCAACTTCACAACAGAAAGATACCTTTGAATCCAGAAACAGTTTGCACAAGATACCTAATAATGTATTCCTGCAGTTAACAACAGTTGCTCCTGATTGTCCCATTCCTTGTGCTAAAATTACAGAATTACTAGCATTTGTGGCATGGGAATCTTGGGACATTTCACGACATTCAGTTGACCCACAGAATTTTGAACTGATGGTTGTTTGGTTGGGTAGTTTGCATAAGGAATATTAGTATATGTTGATTATTTAAGGGCCTATATGTAGAATTTGTCAACACTATTGGTTTTTCTGCTAGATAGTATACATGGGCTGGACAGAAGAACGGGAACAAGACTCTCTTCAGGACCGAATGTATACACCAAAGTTTCTAGCACTGAGGGGATCTTCACTTTATAAATTTATAGCACCTCCAGTAAGTATTGTTACCTTGTACTGGTTGCCCATTAAATGTGTAGATAACTTTTATTTCATGACATTCATATAAAGTTTTTATTATTCCTAGGCATTTCATTCCTAGGCCAAGAAAGTCAATGATGGTGGTGAGAAACTGATTTATAAACATAAAACGGCTGTGAGAATAAATAAATCCTGATTGTTTCTAGTACTGTAAGAAACACTTTGACCTCTACACTGTCACACTTGGAGAAACTAACAAGCAAGATGAAAGCTTACTCTGTCTGCACTGAACTACAGTCCAATTTTCAGCCTAAAATGCTGTGAACATAAGGAAATAGAGCTTTCCATGTGGCACGAGAAAAGTTGCTTTCAGACTAGGCTTTCTGGCTGAATCTTCTTGGATGCAATTTTGGTCCCATTTAAGAAAAAAAAAAGATTGAGAAGACACCTGAACCCTTTCTTTAGTTCACATATAAAAAAAAAGATTGAGAAGACACCTGAACCATTTCTTTAGTTCACATATACAGGTCCACAATTACTACTATTGCTTATACTGATTTATTTCCAGTTTCAGTGCTCCTACATAATTATTTAAATTAGATTTATTTTCTCAGTTCCTTGAAACAAGTATGTACTATGTTCTTTTTGCAAAGCATGAAATCAGGAGCTTTAAATGGGCTTTACTTTGAACAGTGTTACCATTAATGAGGATATAATAATGAGAATATATTATTATAAGGATACTCTGCTGTTCCCTGTGCAGTGATTGCCACCCTAAATAGGAGTGTACTGTAGTACTTCCAGATAATGCCTGGATCTTCATGGACCTCTAGTGAAAATGTGTCTCAAAACAGAAAACATCTTCTTAGAATCTCTTGATGTTGAAAGTTAAAATACTGATGCCATGTGGGAAGGTAATCATTATAAGGCCCCACAACCCAAATTGTAGAGACTGTGGTAAGAAACATAAGAACCATGCCTGCTGGATGAAAGCGCAGATCCAACTAGTCCAGCATGCTGTTTCCTACCGTCACCAAACAGAGTATCCCCAGAAAGGCCCACTAATAGGGATATGGATGCCAGAATTTCTCTCTGTTGGTGCTTCTTTGCACCTGATACTCAAGGTTACATTTCTTCTCAACATGGATCTTTATTTAATTTTTATTTCACAGCTGTATTTGGCCTTTCTAGGATCTCAGAGTGTCATAAAACATATAAAATACATATTTAAATACAGCTATAACTAAAAAGATTAAATTGCATGCAAAGAAGCCCTAGTGCATATTCATACTACCATTCATTAAAATTCCTTACAAACATTCAGTGCTGCGATAGTTGCCCAAGCCAAAACTTCATAATCCTTTTCAAGGGTATACACACAGAGAGCATGTTAAAGATACCTGCTTGAGGTGGCTCACAATATAAAATAATACAATAAAATCATAAAAAATATAGACATTATTAATACACAACCATTGGTGGTTACGCAACTTCAAGTGATCTTGGAGGAGATGAGTCATCTCAATCCAGATGCTGGCCTGGGATTGAAATGCAAATAGCCTTTTTCAGCCTACCTGGTGATCTTTGCCAGGAGAGTAATGAGGGAGCCAGTCCCTGTTGATTCTCTTGAATGTCTTGGCAGCATTTGATACCAACAAATATGGCACCCTCCTGGAGAGCTAGCGGAGTGGGGGGGCATTCTTCACTGGAAGAGTGGCAATGTCATGCTTTATTGGATTCAGTATTAATTAACAGAGAAATTCCCAGAAAGTGCTGCTTTGCCACTGCTGCTCAGATCTGTAGCATTTATACTATGGGGTCCTGCAGAATTCTAACTTGTGCCCCATGCTGTGTAACGTCTACATGAAACTGCTGGGAGAGATCATCAGGGGGATTTGGTGCCACCAATATGCAGATGACACCCAGCTCTGTTTCTCTTTAACAGCTCAGTCAAGTGGGTCTGTGGAAGTCCTGAACAGGTGCCTGGAGAAGGTAATGGGATGGATGAGGGCTGATAAACTGAAGCTCAGTCCAGATAAGACCACAATACTGTTGGGCAATGATAAAACTGCTCAAGGACTGAGTAATCTGCCCCAGAGAAGGTTGCACTCCCCTTAAAGGAGCAGGTTCATAGCTTGGGGACACTTCTAGATCCTGGCCTGTGACTGGAGGCTCAGGTCTCCTCTGTTGCACTTAGTACTTTTACCAGCTTCGGCTAATACACCAGTTATAGCTGTTGCTTGGTGATCAGTGGCCTGATCACATCCAGATTAGATAACTAATGTGGTCTACATGGGGCTGCCTCTGAAAATGGTCCATAAAATTCCACTGTTCTAAACTACAGTTGGCAGATTACTGTCAGGGGTGAGATACAGAGATCATATCACTCCCATGCTGAAAGATCTGCTCTGGCTGCCCATTTGTGTTCAGGCACAATCCAAAGTGCTGGTTCTAACCTTTAAAGCTCTAAATGGTTTGGGACCAGGATCCTTGAAGGACTGCCTCCTCCCATAATTCAGCCTGCCAGCTGATATTTCCTCACAAGCCCTGTTCTCTGCACTCATCTTTATAAGTGAAGTGACTGGCAACCAGAGACAGAGCATCTTTCAGGCGCCAAGCCAAAAGACTGCTGTTTACCCAGGCTTTTAATTAGGCTTCTGATCATTTAACACCATTCTCATATAACTTTTAGCCTGAAGACTGTTGATTTCATTTTAAATTCCCCAGTGCTTTATGTTTTTATGCTCTATTGCTGAATTTTAATTACTTTTTCAATTATTATTTTTTATTATTATTATTTTGTAAGCCGCCATGGGCAGGATTCCCTTGAAAGTCAGCATAAACGTTTTCTTTGTAAAAATATATATATATATAAAACAAGCCAAGGCATAAAACCACATAAGGCCGTCTATAAATGATATTAATAATATGGTTTACAGACTAGAAGTTGACCATAGAGACAGGTAAAGAAGATGAAACCCTTTAGTTAAAAGCATATTAAAAGAAACATTTTGTCTTGGTGCTTGAAAAACAGTCACTTTGAGGAGGGGTATTCCAAAAAATGAGCAAACTAACTAATAAGCTTAAGCACTGTCTCTGGTTGCACACACTTCAGCTTTGCAGGCAAACACACAGAAGGCAAGTTTTAGAAAGAAGAGGTTGTAACTGGTAAGCTGGACAGTATGGGAGGAGGCAGTCCTTTTAGTATTTTGTCTAGAGGCTTAGAGAGCAATCCTTAGCAGGTATATTCACCATCCTACTGTGATCACACCCAGGAAAGTGTTCTTAGGATTGCACTGTTAGTTAATGAAATATAGATCAGGGTATCATCGACATATTGAGGACATCCAACTCCAGAGCTCCAGGTGATCTCATTTAGCAGTCTCATATGAATATTGAACATGAAACATGTTCAAGTTCCCAGGCCAATTATGCCACCTCTCTAATGCAAACTGTGAGTCCAATCAAAGAAAAAAGACCCAAACCATTGAAGACTGGCTCCTGTTAACTCCCATCCTTTTCTCTGATTGAAAAGCAAGATAGTATAATCTACAGTATGAAAGGCAGCTAAAAGATTTTATTTTTAAAAAGCATTTAGCCATATTGGCTGGTATTGGTTGATATCAGTAGCTAAATTCATTTTCTCCATGAATTTTCTGACCCCCTTGTAAAATTATATAAGCTAGCAGCCATCACTTTATCCTCTGGGAAGGAGTTCCATATGTTAATTGTTTTGTTAAGTATTTCATTTTGTTTGACCCGAAGCTTGTACACTGACTTCATTGGGTGCTTCTGAGTTCTAGTATTATGGAAGAAAAAGAAATGTTTTTCACTATCCAGTTTCTCCACATCATGCATAATTTCTTAACCTCTTATGAGGTCATCTCCTAGCCATCTTCTTTTCTAAAAGTCCCAAACTCTTTAGCTTTTAGAAATAACCTCTAACCCCTTGATCATTTTTATTGCAGTTTTCAGCAAATGTAATTATGCACACAAATATTCTTAGGAAAAATAAACCTGATCTATGAAATGTTGAGGATATTTCAGAGGTAACTTTCAATCATCTGTCCACGGTGTCTATCAAAATTTGTTGTTAGATCCAAAACCCCATCACATATATTTGAATGAAAAACTAATGCAATTATATTTCATGTGTTTTCACCCAAGGTTACTACGTGGGATTGGACGAGAGCCGAAAGAACATTTTCTGTGTATGAGATTATGTACAAAATATTCAAGGTATGAATAAAACTATAACATCATTTACTGAAGGAAGGGAAAGAAAGATATCTTGAAGGGTCCTTAACAGCGGTAGCAAAAACTCCCACTGAAAACTAAGTTGGTGCCAGACAGTGGTCTCTGTGGAAAAGACCAGAGTGATGGACATAATCAAGAACTGGGTTTAGCATGAAGTGTGGGGGGAAATACCCAAACGGTATTCAAGGATAATCAATTATAAAAATGTCCCACTACATTTCAAGGCAAAACTCTTTCTCAAGGGTATTAAAAGATGAATGTGAAAAAATATGTTAGGATTGAGTAGTTCCTCCAACTGTTGTTAAAAATATGACCTATATAATAAATTCTAAAACAAGGCTCTAACATCTATGATATCAGTCTACTGCAATTGGCTGTTAATGTAATAAATTAATTGAAAATAACTGTACTCTGTATTCTTCCAATCTAATTTACAATAGAGCACTTTTCACAATGAAAAGTAACTTTCTTGCTTCAGAAATCTGTTTTATCATTTTAAGCATTAGCAAATGACATTTTCTTGTTTCAACTGTAATAATAGACTATTTAGCAAACTGTATATGACGGCAAAGGATGAGATGGTTAGACAGTGTCATCGATGCAACGAAGATGAAATTGAGCCAACTTCAGAGGACGGCGGAAGACAGGAGGGCCTGGCGGGAGATGATCCATGGGGTCGCAAAGAGTCGGACTCGACTGTGCGACTGAACAACAACAACAATATGATAGTATTTCTCAAACTGAGGCCTGAGGTTCCATGGTGATACACTAGGGACCCTGCAAGTCCTTTCTTAAGGGTAGAGGGGGAGCCATTCTCATACCCATCTGGCTAATGTGAAAATGGAGCTCTCTCAATTTTCTGGGAATGGGGAAGATACTGTCCCCCTCAGGAGGAAAAGGACGTAATTTGTTTCCCCTTCTTTTGAAGGTTAGGAGTTTATAGAGCCATACCACCCATGGTTTATAGTTCACCAGCAAGGAAACATACTTATTAGCTGCTGGGAACCACTAGCTCAGCTCGATTGGCTGTGTGGCACTAAGGGAGTACAGTCCTAATAGGGGCATTGCAGTTGCTTCAGGTATAAAACAATTGCATTTTAATCTATTTCCACATGCAAATGCTTCAACATAGATGTCATTCCATAGACACAGATGGTTATAGACAGTAGCCAGTAGTGGTTTTCAACTGAATACCAGAAGTTTAAGTTTTCTGTGATTTGAGTCCATTTCTATGAGCAGTTCTACAAGTGAGCCAGTTTGGTGTAGTGGTTAAGTGCACGGACTCTGATCTGGGAGAACTGAGTTTGATTCCCCACTCCTCCACTTGCACCTGGCTGGATGACCTTGGGCAAGCCATAGTTCTGATAAGAGCTGTTCTTGAAAAAGAGCAGTTTCTGTCAAGAGCTCTCTCAGCCCCACCTACCTCACAGGGTGTCTGTTGTGGGGAGGGGAAGGGAAAGGAGTTTGTAAACCGCTCTGAGACACCTTTGGGTTGTGAAGGGTGGGGTATAAATCCAATCTCTTCTTCTTCTTCTTTGGCTGTATTCTGATCCTGTTCAGGTGGCCTGCAACTAGAAATTATTAACTTTTAACACAGTTTCCTTGTATTTCTGTTGCAAAGTTTCTTCCAATCAAGGGGTGAGATTACAACGTGGGTCAGGGCCTTCTGAGGTGTGCCTTGTAGAATCAATTACACTCTGAGACCTAACCTTGTAGTCATATACAGGCAGTGGAGATATTTTACTTCAGTTGCTTTGAAAATGTAGCTAATCTAGCTTTTTGGAGACTTGAAGGTAGAGGCCTCTGTGGGGCATGTGCAGCTTGCCATACACTTCAAAATGAGCTGTCTAATGCATGGTATGCACCAGTAAGGATGATGGAAAGGCTTTGGGAGTCTGCACCCAAAAAAAACAACCCACACACATGTTAAACCTAAATGGGTGTATCTGAGTTGCTCAAGTTTGAAAAAAACACTGGTATATAATAATTAATTTCTATGTGCAAGAGAAAGTAATGAAGTAGTAAATGTTTAGCCGTGGGATCTTGTCCTCAGTATCCTAACAGCAAACTGTGATTTGCTACTATGTGAACAAATCCTGAAGGAGCTTCCATAATTGTGTTAGTGTAAGAAAGGAGGAGGAGCAAAGTCTGTGTAAGTGACCCTGATGGTCCTTCAAGGTTTGCTCACATCATTTCAGTCAATGGTTTGCCATTAAGTCTGAACCATGTCAACATCAAGAGGAATGCAGGATCTGTTGAAATAAGAAAGAGTGCCTTTGGGCAACCACAAGGTACATTTCTTAGGGCACTGAACTGCCACAGTCAGTCCATATATGTTTGTTTGTTTATTTCATTTATAAAGAAAAAGAAGAAGAGCCTACCCATCTAGTCCACCATCCTGTTTCACACAGTGGTCAACCAGTTGTCCTGGAGGGCAAACCGGTCAGAGAGGTCAAGGCCCAATCCTACTGCACCCTTCCAGCCCTGCTGCCTCTCTATATGGAGGCTGCCTTCAGTCACCGTGGCCATTGATGGACCTCTCATTCATAAATCTGTCTAACTAACTCATAAAGCTATCTAGCTCACAGCCATTAATAATAATAATAATAATAATCTTTCAATTTATTAATCGCTCAATCCTGCAGAGCTGCTGGCTCTGAGCGATTTACAGTTACTCAAATACACGTGGGACTAACAATGATTCAAGGGGTAAGGGAGGACAACATATAATCTTTAAATCACACACGTTCGCAGCCGACGGGGAGTTTGTTCAGCTATAAGGTCAGACATGTTCCAACGGCATTTTTCCCTCGGCGTGGCTTGATGTTGTCAGCTTTCTCTGGACTGCTTCACGTTGCAGCACAGCACTGCCACCGCCTGGCCGGATGGCCCATTACAGGCTTCCTTGATGCCGAAGAGTTCTTTCTAGGCTTTTCGGTCTTACGCGCTGGACATTCCGTTCGTTGGCTAACACCTCCCCCACCGGGGGGTTTTGTGTGCCCACCCTCTCTAAGGAGTGGTACCCATTTTATCTGCTCGACGCAGCTTTCGAACCGCTGGGTGGACAGCGAGCTGGGGACAAGGCTGGTAGCTCATACCAGCACGGGGCTAGAACTGACAGCAGCTCTGTTCAGCTCAGATGTATTAACCAGAGGATAAATCCCCTGTGCCACCGCTCCCCTACTTGTTGAGTAAATAAATATTTCCCCTTGTCTGTTCTTAATTACTTCTGTACAATTTAATTGGATACCCCTGAATTCTAGTATTATGGGAGAGGAAGAAAAAGCCTCCTCCAACCACTCAAAAAATTTCCATTCCCTACATAATATTATAAACCTCAATCATGTCTCCCCTTAGTCATCCTTTTTCTAGACTGAAAAATCCCAGAGTCTCCTGCCTTTCCTCATAGGGAAGGTGTTTCAACTTTCTAATAATCTTTATATATATTTTTCCTATACTGCAATGTCCTTTTTGAGATATGGCAACCAGAACTGCACTCAGTATTGCAAATGAGGCCACATCATAGCTTATGCCTTGCCTTTCTCCCCAATGGGGACCCAAAACAGCTTATCTCATTCTTCTCTCCTCCATTTTATCATAACAAGAACTCTGTTTTGAAAGCTTATACCCAGAATTAGACTTTGTTTGTCTTAAAGGTGCCACTGGACTTAAACTTTGTTCTACTGCTTCAAACCAACATGGCTTCTCACCTGAATCTGTGAAATAGGTTAAGACTGAGATCGTGTGACTGGCCCAAGGTCAGCCAGCAAGGTTCCATGGTAGAATGGGGATTCAAACCTGGGTCACCCAGATCCTAGTCCAATGCTCTAACCACTACACTATGCTGACTCTGACCTGGAATAACAAGGAAGAATTTCAAAGCAGGGCAGATGTGCACCTCTCATAGAATAGATTATCCACTGGGTCTCTTATTACTGTGGTGTATTTAAAAGTATTAAAAAATGAAAGCTCACTGATGAAACCATGTTGTGTATTCACAGCACTCTTGCAAATGACTCTAAGAACCATATTTTAAATTAATACATTTTTAAACTACATAAATGAGCCACATTGATCAGGGAGGGGCTGTGGCTTAGTGGCAGAGCATCTTCTTGGCATTCAGAAGGTCCCCGGCATCTCCAGTTAAAAGATCTGGCAGTAGGTGATGTGAAAGACCTCTGCCTGAGACCTTGGAAAGCTGCTGCCAGTCTGAGTAGATAATACTGACTTTGGTGGACCAAGGGTCTGACTCAGTATAAGGCAGCTTCCTGTATTTTTATATGTTTGATATAAATATCAACTTTTTTGTTAATCACATTAGCAAGTATCAGAAGTGACACAGATGACTAAAAGGAGGCTTTAGCAACAATTGTGGAACATGGCTATTATTTGAAGTTTATTTTTTCTTGCAATCTGTGCTTTAAATTTCACGATAACTTGTAATCTAGGGTTCACAGTACTTTAATACATTTTATACATACAGGCCCCGTTCACACGGAGCATTTGCCGCGCTAATGATACGGATGAGAGGCAGATTTTCTGGGCGCGATCACACCGCAACATCTGGAAAGTGTAGTGCACCTGTGGCTAACCCGTGGCTTCGTGCCGAAGATGCGGAGTAAAAAACTAGTACTTATGATGTACTAGTTTCCGGAAAACGTGGGGCAAGGGTGGGCGTCTGATCGCGTCCCATCCTAGTCCCATCACAAATGGTTAGGGTTTTTTTTTTTAAGTCTTCACAGGATGCGCACAAATGATCATGCACATGCTCACCTTTTGGTGAGAAAAAAGTATTCCCATTTGCCACGGAAGCAGTGCCTGGCGATTGCTGGTGTGATTGAGCAGCGCCACGCTGCAGGATAGCCGTGTGATCGGCACCTCACGCCCTAACCACGGGACCTCGACAGGACGTGTGATTGAGTGGCCGCGCGTTATTTTGCTCCGGGGCAAACAGCTATGCCTCCCCCCCGCATTTTCCAGCCTGTGTGACTGGGGCCATAGAAATGTAAACCAGCAAATGAATAATGATGTAACAAAAACAAGTTAATACCACTGTATTTATGTTTGCAGTAATGCTTTACATTGTTTGGTGAACATGATTTCTAGGATTCTATATGGAGAAAAAGCTGTTTGGCTGATGTTTTCCAGCAGTGGTAGAATAGAAAGCTGCCATTTGTCCAATATCACCATGCTGTGGAATCTGGTGATAGCAAAATAAATTTGACTTTACTGATTTATGTGGGAAGTGTTAGAGGTGTTTGCTAGCTACACCTAATTTGAAGCTGATATTTATCATGATGCCATGAAGCAGTTTTTCACAACATCATTTCAGTCTTAATGCCATGTTGTCTCAAGAGATGTAGAGTTGTAGCATCTAGTCAATGTTATTTAGACTTGACAAGGCTCTGCTCTTGGAAATGCTGTGTGCATAAGTAATTCTGATCACATAAACAGTTGGACTCAAGGCAATGATTAGGACTAGCCCAATCTTCCTGCATCATGGGCATTTATTGTTGTAGGCACAGGCATCCTTTTATGTTAAATTTGTTCTCTTATTTCGGCCTCAGGCAGTTGCTTTTCCTGTCCAAATCTGCTTTTCAGTTTCTTCTTGTCATTCTCATCATCTCCCTCATTTAGTTTTCTCACTATCCCCCAATGGCTCTCCTTGGCAATAGTCATTTAAGCAACAATCAACAATTACTAATGCAGATACCTCTTTGCTTAACTGAACACAATAATGGAACTGCTTTAAAGGCAAATCTCGCACCAATTGTTTGAAGAGAAAATGGGACACAAAGCAATAGCAATTCTCTTCTGCAGCTTGCCAAAGGGAAGGAAGGCATCAGAAATGTCTACAGGATTGTGCCATCATTATATTTCTGAAGATAGAGGTTACAGAATTTTATAACAGAACATTCAATAGCTTGCAATGTGTTATAATAACAAGTCCCACTGCTCTCCGCCCTGCATCAAAACATGTTCTAAAATTCTAAAGATGCTAAAATTCAGCATCCTACTAATGCTGCTGCTCATTAATTTGTTACTTAAGTCGGTTTTTACTTTTTAACCCATATAGGTGAAGATAGACTTGTATGTCAACAGTATTTATGTATTTAATTTATTTTAAACATTTCTATGTCACCTTTCCACACAAATAGGGTTTACAAGGCAGCGAGCATCTGAACATTAACATTTCACCACTAAAACAATATTTAAAGTAGATACAAAATAATGGGATATAAAATAATTCACTAAAAACTTATTAACACACAAATACACATAACATCAAAAACAGGGAGGAGACCTCCCTGAGATCTTTTGGAAGCACGAGGTAGAGCTGTTGGTAGATGTTGATATCAGCTCAACCCACATCTCTGGATGACCGCTCCCAGCAGTTTTACATAGATGTTAAAAAGCATGGGGGACAAGACAGAACCTTGTGGGAGCTCGTAGGGCAGAGACCAGTATCTAGTGATACATGCAAGTGTATGTATGCACTCACAGAAGTTAGTTTTTTTCTCAGCACACCATTTATTTTCCCTTCATACACACATGCACATATTAATTTAAGTTCAGTACATAAAACTCTGCTCATAGGATTAAGTGCTCCAGGACCCCATGACCAACTCCATCTCTGAGCCATCAATGTCTCTGCATCAGCACTTTCTCTTTAATTTGGCATTGTGTTGCTTGCCATGGTAAACAGAAGCAGGATACCTTAACAGTTAGGGAGGTCCTAATCTCAGAGAAAACATTCTTTCCACAAACTTCTCAGAGTGTGGGCTGAGATATGAGCTTCCTTTATGGAGAGAAATAGGCAAGATTGAGGTGGCTATTCGGATATCCTGACTTGAGCCATAAAGGTTTTGGAATGTGAGGACCCACAGGACAAAGGAAGAAAGGGGAGGAGGCAGTGTTCCCTCTAAGCTGAGTTAGTGTGAGCTAGCTCACAGTTTTTTAGCCCCCCGTCTCACACATTTTTGTCTTATCTCAGGAAGGATGGCTCCAGAGCAAACTAATGTATACAGTAGTTAATGCTCACTCACAACTTTAATGCCAGTAGCTCACAAAGTAGATTTTTTGCTCACAAGACTTCACAGCTTAGAGGGAGCATTGGGAGGAGGGTACCTCTTTTACATCGCTAAGGGCATGTATGATCATGAAAAGACCAGGAACCTTCTTTATCTTCTGTAACATTTCCCCCTTTCAGTTCAAAGGTACTTTGTAGAATCTGCCAGAAAGTCATGATAGCCATATTTAGTAGTAAGGACAGAAATGACGGAGACAGAGCTATCAACCGCCATCTCATTTCTGAGCACCATGGCAAATAAATCTAAACTCAAAAGATATAAAGGAGAATAGATCAATGATCCGATAATGTTCATTCTATCTTTCATCCATGCCTCAGTTGATAAAGTTCATCAGATTAACACATATTATTTAACATCCTAACCTGGATGGCCCAGGCTAGCCAGATGTCAGAAGCTAAGCAAGGTGGGCCCTGGTTAGTACTAGGATGGGAGGCCACCAAGGAAGTCAAAGGTTGCTATGCAGATGCAGACAGTGGCACACAATCTCTGTTCATCTCTTGCCTTGAAAACCATACAGGGTTGCCACAAGCTGACTCAAAACTGTACAGGGTTGACTCAATTTCCACCACCACAGTGTTTAGAAGTGAAATAATCAGGACTTCATTTTGCTAATGTTACAATCCGTAGTCTTATGTATCATGGATCTATGTAATAAAATAAGAGCAGTCCTGGAAGAGCAGACCAGAGATCCATATAATCCTGCATTCTGTTGCTTACAGCAGCCATAAAGAGGACATGAAGTCTGTTGTTCCCCTGTATCAGTTCAGTTCAGCAGAGATAATAGTGCCTTGCAATATAAAGGTTCCGTTTTATTCATCATGCCTAGTAGGTGTTAATAGGTATTCTGGATTCATTTGTCTAATTTCCTTATAAGACCACCTAAGCTAATGGACATGCACTATATAATGTTTGTCCTGAATCATTGGATTCTAGTGTTGCAAGAGATGAAGCAGAGCTTCTCTCTATCCATTTATGACTGAAAGGAAATGTTCTTATTTGAAATTTCTCTTATTAGAGAGTTAAACCTCATCTCTTGGGAGAGAAAAGTCTTCATTGAAAGAAATTCAATATCATTGATTACGGTACTTGAGAGCACAATGTTTTTCTTTGTTACATTTTGTAAGGTTGATAGTAGACACAGCTGAAAATGATCAGAGTGGTTTCTTTGTAGCAACAGTAAAATGAAATGGTTTTCCCTCTTCATCAGCTGATATACCCACTTCATTAATGTTCTACAACATGTAACAGACTTACCCCTCCTCAAAAATAGCAGTTAGGAATAGTGCCTTTAGTTTCAGTTGTGCACATTGCCCTTCTGAAAATATGAGATGAGTGACCTCTCAGCTTCATCTATTGGGCCTTGGCTTGAACTATGCATCCTTCTTGATACATTCCTATAAGACCTGTAGATATTGGCCTTGCACACACAAAGATAAGAGTAATGACTTGGCTGCATGGCCTGTTTTTACTTTCAGACCTCTTCTGTAGGTTTCATTCCAACTTTATTTCCCTGTTAGGAGAAAATGAAACTTCTCATACGCAGGCTAGCTGTAATGACAATGTTTTCAGTGGCTCTAAGTGAACTTGAAAAGTCAAACTTAGATAGGGCTGCCAGGTCCGCCAGGGGGGTGGGGTTTGCCCGCTCTAAGGTCCACCAACCTGCCGGCCCTGATCCGGCTGCCAGGGGAACTTTGCCCCCAAAGTGCCTGAATCGGGTTGATGTGCCTGGTGCAATGACATCAGACAGAGACGACATCATCATGCTGGGCATGTCGTTGGGGGCGCTCTAGCGTTCGGCCTTAAAATTCTGTGGTACCAGAGTTTTAAGACTGAATGCTAGAGCGTCCCTCAATGGACGTTCCAAGATGGATTCAGGAATTGGAAACAAGGGGAAATATGTGACCTCTCAGATCATAATTTAAACCCCTTAAAACAATACTAGAGGCAGTTTCTCAGATCACTTACTATATAACACAAGATTGGAGAGAAGGGGACTTTTCCATTTGTTTAATTTGTTTTCCCTTTCCCCCCCCCAAGTTGTGCGAACAGAACACTACCTCCATCGGTGAAGGAGTGGAGCAATTTTGCCAGTACCCTCCTTCTACTGCAGACCCATTCATGAGGGTCCTCTGATCAGCAAAAGCAGGATTTTGGGAAGTTCTGAAATAGTGGGGAGACAGGAAGGTTTCAGTCTGTAAGCTGTCCTCTTGCAGTACTTTGGATGTAAACCATGAGTGAGTACAGCAACTCAGCAGAATTTTAGAAGGTGATCATATATCCCTTTAACAAGCTAAAGTACATTCAGGAAATTGGGAAAGTGCATATGACTTTGTACTATAGCACAGTCCAAATTAGTAGACCTTTTACTGACCTTAAACTAGGAGCCCCAAGAGCCGATGGTTGTGAAGTGGCAAAGATATAACAGTGAATCCTCCTAACAGGAGAAGCAGAAAAATTGAGCTAGTAGGTTCCCTCTAGGGTTGCCAGCTTCCAGGTGGGGCTTGGGGATCTCCCGCTTTTACAACTGATCTCCAGCTGACAGAGAACAGCTACCCTGGAGAAAATGGCTTTGAAGAGTGGACTCCATGGCATTGTACCAAGCTGAGCCCTCTCCCTTCCCCATATCCCGCCCTCTCCTGGATCCACCCCCAAAGTCTCCAGGTATTTCGCAACCCAGACCTGGTAACCCTAGTTCCCTCACTTCTGCTATATTTCTATTTCATGGTGATCTCCTGCCTTGGATTCTACTCTAGCTGTCTTCCAGCAAGAAAGAAGAATTCTGGAATATTGGTAAATAATTTCATGCAAGAAAAAAGTATTACTTTGAGGTTTGCAAATGAGAACAGAATTTAAATCAGGTTACTGAAAAGTTATTTTTTTGGCTTTTTCTTAGAATCATAACAGTGCAACAAAACAATGCCCTCATCTCTCTCTCTCTCTCTCTCTCTCTCTCTCTCTCTCTCTCTCTCACACACACACACACACACACACACACACACTCTCTCTCTCTCTCTCTGTTTGGCAGCCTTTTAAATCTATCATTTTTTGCTCCCACTGCTGCTTCTGGGTGCAGGATTCATTATTTTCAGTGGAAATTCTTTTGTTGCCTTTGGTAGCCTGCTTGATTTTGCTATATAACATTGTATTATGCTTTTGGTCCTTTCTAGTCTATGATGTTACATCATTTAAGCCTATGTTATAGGGTGTTAAAATTCTTCACATTTTCTGAAAAGAACCAGTCTTCCTAACTGTAATTTTTAATTTTACCTTTCCAAGTAAGAAAAGGAGATCCTTTTTGAGTGGGGGATTGTGGCGACTGGAGCTCCCACACCCCTAAAATCTCTCAATCAAGACAAAATGGTATAATTGACAGATGCTGTCCTGTTGGTGGAATTAGGATAAGGCTATTTTGTCAAACTCTTTTGTTATGGGGGCGGATTTGACACAAATGGGACTTTGTTGGGCTGGACCATGTGATTCATAAAATGTAATGCCAGGTAGCAGAGATATAAACTTTATAAAGGACACAGACAAACACAATTAAAGATATTATAGCAGCTATTCAATTGGAGCCCCATATTAGGAAGGTGTATGAGTTAAAACTAATATTTCTCTGCAAAACTGGTGTTCCCTGAGTTTGTTGAACTCTGTATTTTAACTGTGGTTAGTCCCAAACCTTTCACCCACCTTAAAAATATAAACTACAAGTATAAATGGTCTGAGCCTAAGACTCAGGGGAATAACATGAAATGGCTGAGCATTGCCTCCCTGTCCCCAGGTTTACTCAGAGTGACAGTGGCTCTCCAGGGTCTCAGGTTTTTTTTTTTACAGGGTGCTTTGAGATAATAATTTTGGGTGTCATTATGGGGAGGGCACAATAGATGTTTTGCATTTTTAGTACCTTGCCTGCAGTCAACTAAAATCTGCATTATACAGTTAATGTTGGAAAAGGGGGTCTGTCAAAGATTCAGAGAAAGGAATGGCATCTGTGGAAAAGACACACAGTGGATTGGGTCCACAGATGGCTGAAGTCAAGATGGATTTCACAAGAACACGTCATGCCAGACTAACCTTTTTTTTTTTTTTTTTAAGAAAGTTACTACCTTGCTGGCTCAGGGGAATCCTATAGACATGGTTTATCTTGATTTCAGTAAGGCTTTTGATAAGGTTCCACAGAATATTCTTGTTGACAAGTTGGTAAAAAGTGGTTTGGATCCTATTACTGTTAGATGGATCTGTGAATGGTTGAAAGATCTCACCAAAAGAGTGCTTGTTAATGGTTCCTCATCCTCTTGGAGAGGGGTGACAAGTGGAGTGCCTCAAGGATCTGTCCTGGGACCTGTTTTGTTCAACATCTTTATCAATGATTTGGATGAAGGAATAGAGGGAATGCTTATTAAATCTGCAGATGATAGGAAATTGGGAGAGGTAGCAAATACAGTAGAAGACAGAGTCAGGATGCAGAATGATCTTGACAGGCTGGAAAACTGGGCTAAAACAAATAAAATGAATTTCCACTGAGATAAATGTGAAGTTCTTCATTTAGATAGGAAAAAAATCAAATGCTTAAGTATAGGACGAGGGAGTTGTCTTGGCAGCAGTATATGCAAAAAGGATCTGGAGGTCTTAGTAGACCATACACGGAACATGAGTCAGCAGTGTGATGCGGTAGCTAAAAAGGCAAATGTGATTTGGGGCTGTATCAACAGAAGTATAGTGTCCAGATCATGCGAAGGGGTGGTATTGCTTTATTTTGCTCTGGTTAGACCTCACTCTAGTATTGTGTTCAGTTTTGTGCACCACAAGCTGGAACGTGTCCAGAGGAGGGCAACAAAAATGTTGAGGGGTCTGGAGACCAAGTCCTATGAGGAAAGGCTGAAGGAGTATGTTTAGCTTGGAGAGGAGATGACTGGAGAGGAGACAACAAGGGCTGTCATATGGTGCAGAGTTGTTTTCTGTTGCCCCAGAAGGTCAGACCAGAACCAATGGGGTGATATTAAATCAAAGAGTTTTCAGCTAAATATTAGGAGGAACTTCCTGGCAGTTAACCTTCCCCGGGACGTGGTGGGCTCTCCTTACTTGGAGATTTTTAAGCAGAGGCTAGATGGCCATCTGACAGCAATGCTGATTCTGTGAACTTTGGCAGGTCATGGGTGGTAGGTCAGGCAGGGTTGCATCAGTGCTTAGTTCTTGTGGTCCTTTTTTACGTGCTCAGGGAAATACCAATTGCCACTTTGGAATCAGGAAGCAATTTTCTCCAGACCAGTTTAGCCAGGGATCCTGGAGGGGTTTTTGTTTGTTTTGAGGGGGGGGGGTTGTTTGTATTGTCTATGATTCTTCTGTTCTTGAAACAGATGTATTTCCCTCATTTAGAGTAAAAAACTTTACTAATTAAGATGACAAGTGTTGCTCTTTTCTAAGGCCGCACCTTGAGTACTGTGTGCAGTTCTGGAGGCCTCACTTCAAAAAGGATGTGGACAAAATCAAGAGGGCGCAGAAGAGAGCAACGAGGATGATCAGGGGTCTAGACTGAGCCCTACGAGGAAAGGCTAAGGGCCTTGGGAATGTTTAGTTTGGAGAAGAGGAGATTGAGGGGGAACATGATTGCTCTCTTTAAATATTTGAAAGGCTGTCATTTGGAGGAGGGCTAGGAGCTGTTCCAGTTGGCAGCAGACGATAGGACCCGAAGCAACGGGTTTAAATTACATGCAGAAAGGTTATCAGCTGGATATTAGGAAAAACTTTTTCATGGTCAGAGTGGTTCAAAGGTGGAAACAACTGCCTAGGGAGGTGGTTAGCTCCCCTTCACTGACAGCTTTCAAGAAGAGGCTGGATGAATATTTGTCAGAGATGCTTTAGGCTGGTCCTGCAATGGGCAGGGAGTTGGACTAGATGGTCTGTATGGCCCCTTCCAACTCTATGATTCTATTATTCTAACCTCTCAAAGCAGCTTCTGCTTACAATTAGAATAGTAGACGTGCTGGTTTATATGAAAAAGAGGAAGAGATTGGATTTATACCCCACCACTACCTGAAGGAGTCTCAGAGCGGCTTACAATCTCCTTTCCCTTCCCCTCCCCACAACAGACACCCTGTGAGGTAGGTGGGGCTGAGAGAGCTCTTTTGAGAACTGCCTTTGAGAGAACACCTCTGAAATAATTTATGACTGACCCAGACTAGAATATGAGTATCTGACAGTCATTCTGTACAACTTATTCATTTGAAATTCTTCCCCCTTTTTCTTCATAAAATTGTGATCCTTTCTGAATGAAGAGTCAAGTCCATATTTAAGTTCTGATAACATTCCATCATCGGGTAATATTTTTGCATACTAAAATCAAAGGCATATATATCAGCTGTACTTGAGTTCAGTGTTCCCTCTAAGCTGAGTTAGTGTGAGCTAGCTCATACTTTTTTAGCCTCCGGCTCATACATTTTTGTCTGAGCTCAGGAAGGATGGCTCCAGAGCAACCTAATTTATGCAGTAGCCAAATCACTCGCTCACAACTTTAATGCCAGGAGCTCACAAAGTAGAATTTTTGCTCACAAGACTCCACAGCTAAGAGGGAGCATTGCTTGAGTTATAAGCAAGCATATTCAAGGTTAGGGTAGCCGCCACCCATGCTGTCTAATGATCTTTGTTGTAGAGTTCAACAATCAGCTTGATGCCAGCAGTGAGTAGTAATTGGTTGATTATTGTGCAGGTTCCCACCTGAATAAGTGGGTGATTACATGATGATATACAAGTTATTAAATTGGCTTATCAGTTATGTATGTAGCTAAAATTAGTTTGTAAAACGAGTCATAATAGAGATTGCAATCTGAATCTATGATAATCTTTGTTTTTCCCCCCATATAAACAAGTGGCTCATTATGTTCATCTGTGTAATATATTGGAGCTCCACTATATGTCTTGAGAAAGTGATTCTGTACATAAACGAGACAAACATTTGGGGAACTGGGAGTCTAGCCTCAGACAGCTCCATTGCCACAGTAAAAGAGCTGTCAGCTTCCCCATTGCAACAAAAATCACCAGACTGCAGTGTGAGCAGAACTGTTAGAAGTAGGATATCAAGCTGATCTGAACTTGATGATAAAGCAGTGAAGTGATAATGCTGGTTGATCCAGCTAAGATAAATCAAATCTCAATGGGCCAATTTGAACAAAAATGGTAGTAGAATTAATAATAAAAACCAGTAGTAGACGCCTAGATACAGTATGGTTTGTAATCAGAAGCCAGGTCCAGGAAAAGGGCGGTTGAGTAGTACTAGAGATGAAATTATTTCCCCCATTCTGTTGTTCATCAATGGCAGTGGTTCCCAAAGTGGGTGGTATTGCCCCTTGGGGTGGTGGGATTACCTAGTGGGTGCTAAGAAGCAAGGGGATGGCAGAGGGGGCACTGGAGGTAGGCCCCTTGCAGAGTTATTCACTTATTTACAACTGACTAAGCTATGGCACCAGGCTGGCAAATGGCACTCCACGTTTCTGCCTCTACATGGTACTGAAATCTGGCAGAAATGTCTTGAACTTTTAGTTAATACACCACCAGAACTCTAGTCAGACCAGTGTACCACGTTTTGAGAAACTGTAATCTCTGCATTTGTTTTTGTCTCTGACATTTTTCAAGCTGTTGCTGGTAAGTCCTTAATGTAATAGTATTTAGTGCGGTATTTATTTTCCTATGTTCTTGGTTACTGAATCTGTTGATTATGAAATGTAGTTTTTAACTATATAAGTCTTATTTTTGTCACAGCCTGCCCAATTTTAATATTTCTAGGTTACATTAAAAATTTCAAAAAGGAACAAAACACACTTTTTTAGGGGTTGGAGGAAAAATCTGGATAATTGAGGGAAACGTTAGGGTATAAATAATACAAATTCAAGCAATAAAAGGAAAAATTATGGTAAATAAATATAAATAAATACAAATATTGGGGGAAATTGGTATATTTTTGGCAAAAAGACAAACCTTCATAAAGAAAATATAACATCTGGCCCTGCTGGTGGACCTCCTGATAGCACCTGGTTTTTGGCCACTGTGTGTCACAGAGTGTTGGACTGGATGGGCCATCGGCCTGATCCAGCATGGCTTCTCTTATGTTCTCAACATATTGTCTTTATTCAGAATTGCAGTAGCAAAATGAAAGAAAAAACAAAGAAGTATTAAATAGAAACAATACATCAACATCATCTTTATTCCTTTAAGCTCAAGCCATTATTTTTCTTATTTTTTTCCATCTTCTAGGACCTTTTTACAGGACCTTCTATGTATACCATTTACTTCCTTCAGATATTTCAACCTATTACCCAGTGTCCATCAATAAATTTTTGTTTTTGTATTTTCAGACATAGAAACACACATTCCCAGTGAAGCATTATTCTATGGGTGAATGAATGTCTTTTCTTTTAAATTTTTTGGTGAATTGTGTGTGTGCGCACTTGCAAGCCTGGAAGTCATAGTGGTTTCTGGCACCACCACCCCCCCACTGGGGCTAGGACATTTCAGAGAGGTGGCTTTAATATTACCTGCCTCTGCATCCCAGCCCTGGTATTCCTTGGAGGTCACGCTTCCAAGTACTTGCCAGGTTCAGCCCTGTTTATCTTCTGATATCTGATGAGATCAGGCTTGCCTGGGCTATCCAGGTTAGGGTTGGGTGGGTGAATGAATTTCATAAATCTTTTCAATACATTGATTTTCTGAAAATTTCACCCAGATTTTCAACCAATATTTGTATATATGTAGCGTTATAGCTCATCTGATTAGAAGATACAAGATGATGACCTGCAAGTTTCTTGTAAAGCTATGTCTGAGCAATCTGAGGATCTGCTTTAAATTGACATTCCAGATGGGGTGATAAATCCATTTTCAGATAGTGAGGGTATGCGGGTAGTGGAGAAGAACTAGCTGAGCTACAAAATGACATTAAGCTGAAGCCAAACTTTAAGAAATCCTACCAAGAGTTTTGGTTACAGAAGGAAATTTCTGATCTCTATCCTGCACTTTGGATAGTGGTTAAGAAGCTCCTTGTTGCATTTTCAACATCATATTTGGTGGAACATGGTTTTAGCATGGTCATCCACCATCTTTCCAAGTAAAGAAATTGACTTCAGATTACTAAATGTGGTGATTTAAGACTCCTACTAAGTGACTTTAAACCAGATGTTGGGAAAGAGGTATCACTTCATCAAGCCCATCCACCTCATAACAATTTACTGAACAATGAAGAAGTTACTAAATGTGGCATGAAAGGTTCTTACTAAATGACCATTAGACTTTGAAAAGCTGGCATCACTGGATCAAGTTCATCAATTTTAATTGGATTTTGAATAAATGTGCAATTAATAGTTGCTTATTTGAATTTTATTGTTATTATCTTCCTTAATGGGTCGTGCAAACCGCTATTGTGAGTAATGTTTTTAATAGGATAGGGTAGTGGGCACTGGGGATGAGTTTATGGAACTAAGGGGGCAGTGGCTAAAAAATGTTTGGGAATGACCGATCGATGGTGTGACCCTGCTCCACTGGTGATTTAGTCAAAAGCATGTCAGAGCACACCATGGCCAAGCACCCACCCAAAGAGGGAGGGAGAAGAAGCAGAAACATGTAATGTGTGTCAATGGAAAGCTCTGTGGCTACATAATCCAGGAGCCCCCAGTTGGGGGCAGATTATGGTCCCAGTTATGGGCTAGGCAGCAAAATTTAAAAAAGGTTTATTTTCTTTCTAGGCTTGGGAAGAGGGAGGGGCGAAATAGGGACTCAGTTATGTAAATTGACTGGATGAAGGGGAGGGGGGAGGAGTCAGCAATCTAAAAAAAGTTCCAAGTAAGATTAGAGAAGAGAGGTTTCCAAATAGAGGGCTGGGTTTGAAGGCTCTTTTCATTTATCAGTAAAGTAGGACTTTGGCATGCAGTGCTAACAGTGTAACTTGGTGCTGCACATCTGAAGCAGGAAACCCTTTCTTTGGGAAATTATTTACTTCATTTACACCCCCTCTTTTCTCCCAAAAGGGGACCCAAAGCCGCTTACATTGTGTTCCTCTCCATTTTGTCCTCACAACAGTAAAATGAATTTTAATGGGGATAAATGTAAAGTTCTGCATTTAGGTAGGAAAAATCAAATGCATAATTATAGAATGGGGGAGACTTGTCTTGGCAGTAGTATGTGTGAGAAGTATCTAGGGGTCTTTGTGGACCATACACTGAACATGAGTCAGCAGTGTGATGCGGTAGCTAAAAAAGCAAATGTAATTTGGGGCTATATCAACAGTACAGAAGTATAGTGTCCAGATGATGTGAAGTGATGGTATCGCTTTACTTTGCTCTGGTTAGACCTAACCTAGAGTATCGTGTTCAGTTTTGAGCACCACAATTTCAGAAGGATATAGACAAGCTGGAACGTGTCCAGAGGAGAGCAACAAAGATGGTGAGAGGTCTGGAGACCAAGTCCTGTGAGGAAAGGCTGAAGGAGCTGGGTATGTTTAACATGAAGAGGAGAGGTGATATAACCATCTTCAAGTACTTGAAAGGCTCCCCATCCCATGGTTTCAGTATTTCCAGATGAGAAGCTGCTTTGAACGCTTACTTTCCAGTGGGCATCTTCAAACATCAAACAGATTTTGAGAAGATCATCATGGAATATGATGGCATCTCCAAAGGCATCATCTCAAAAATGTACAAGATTCTGTCCCTCCCTTCTACTCCTGAATTACTGAGTTATCAAAAGAAGTGGCAAAATGATCTGACAGAGACACGCTGGGAAAACATCTGGAGATCCCCAGCAAACACCTCTAAAGTCTTCCATAAAGGTAAAGGTTTCCCTTGCTCAAAAGCTAGTCAAATCCGACTCTAGGGGGTGGTGCTCATCTCCATTTCCAAGCCAAAGAGCCAGTGCTTTCCGAAGACATTTCCGTGGTCATGTGGCTGGCCGAAGCGGTACCTATGTATCTACTTGTTTTTGAACTGCTAGGTTGGCAGGAACTGGGACCAGAGATATAAGACTACAATTTTTAAAACTATTTTCCAGGTGGTATTGGACCCCAGTGCGTCTGAACCATATAAATGCTCAATTAAGTGCTCGATGCTGGAAATACTGTGGGAACCCTGGCAACTGTTTGCATTACTGGTGGGACTGTGTCCACATCCAGGCCTTCTGGCAAGGAGTTGCAGGGGTTATAAGTAAGGTTCCCTCTAAGGTGCACTCCATAAGCTTTGCTGTGCCTGCACAGTTCTTTAGATACAATGAAATGGAAATTACCAGTCCATACATATAGGTAGAGGGTGAGCTGTAAATTAGCATACAGCGTAATTAATATGTTTAACAGATTCAAGGATCCAACAGGAATAGCAAGCTTAGTTTATATGCTTAGCTTTTAGGGGGGTTAATTCTGGGGGAAAACTCAGTGAAGGAGATAAATATGTCAAAATTGGAGATTGATGGACAAATGTATCCTTAATTGTGGAATGCTGAGAGTAATTGACTGATGGCACAGTCTTAGAGGTGCTGCAGGATTCAAACTTTGTTCTGCTGCTTCAGGCCAACATGGCTACACATGAATCGGCGGGCTCACAACTTTAATGCTAGTGGTGGTCAGTGTTCCCTCTAAGCTGAGTTAGTGTGAGCTAACGCACAGTTTTTTAGCCTCCGGCTCACACATTTTTGTCTCGGCTCAGGAAGGGATGGCTCCAGAGCAAACTAATTTATGCAGTAGCCAAATCGCTCGCTCACAACTTTAATGCCCGTAGCTCACAAAGCAGAATTTTTGCTCACAAGACTCCACAGCTTAGAGGGAGCATTGGTGGTGGTTCTGCCCGGTCATACAAAGCTTCTGGAAACAGGTCCTAGAAGAAATAAACAAAATAACGGCAGAGCATATCCCATTGGACCCAGCCATACTAATTCTGAATGCAACACATACTACAGATGATAGAGAAGTGCATGTCTCTGCCACTTTGATAGCCACGTCAAGGCTCGCGATTGCTGCCTCTGCCTCCTGGAAGTCTTCGGCACCTCCATCCATGCACTAATGGAGGAACAAATGTTGGGATCATTTTGTGATGGAGAAAATAGCTGACACTTATAACATACTCACACAAAGACACACAGGGTCACAAACTAGATTTGTAAGAAAGTGGTTCGCTTTGATAACATATTTCACAGAAAATGACATACTGCCATCAAATCTTGGATACTCTGAGTGGTTGCATTTATAAGTTGTGAGCTTTTTGTAGGGTCATAGCACTATGTTAAACGACCATTTAAAATACTAGATTAGTAATTGAAATTACAGTTTAGCTGGAAATTCTATGGATTTGATATGCTGTACGTTATGAGCAACATGTTTGATATTATCACTGTTTTCCACTATATTAGTGATGTATGCATGTAATTTTTTATGTATGCTTCATTTATCTTTAAATAAAAAACTTAATAAATTGTTAAAAAACAATCCGAAGTAGAATTTCTGCCCACAAGGCTCTGCAGCTTACTGGGAACATTGGTTATAATCAAAATTGTCACTCAAGAAATATCGAGAACACTGCAAATGATGCTTTTGGACTTATGGTTGGAATCAAACTTGGAACGTTCAGAATGAGAACAAATTTCTGTCTTATTGGCCTCAGCACGCCTTACAATTGCATCTAACTGGAAAGAATGCACACCTCCCCCTATAGCCTTCTGGTATGAGAAAGTCTGGTACCATTGTATTATGTGTAAATTTTCTAACATGATAAATCATATGGAAACAGCTAAATCATACACCAATTTTGAGATGGTGCAGAGTTGTTTTCTGTTGCCCCAGAAGGTTGGACCAGAACCAACGAATTGAAATTAAATCAAAAGAGTTTTCAGCTAAACATTAGGAAGAACTTCCTGACAGAGTGGTTCCTCAGTGGAACAGGCTTCCTTGGGAGGTGGTGGGATCTCATTCTTTGTTGTTGTTCAGTCGCACAGTAAAGTCCGACTCTTCGCGACCCCATGGACCAGATCACGCCAGGCCTTCCGGTCTTCCGCCGTCCTCTGAAGTTTGCTCAATTTCATGTTTGTTGTATCTATGACACTGTCTAGCCATCTCATCCTACTTTAGAGGTTTTTAAACAGAGGCTAGATGGCCATCTGACAGCATTTAGGGTTCTGTGAACTTAGGCAGATCATGAGAAAGATGGCAGGAAGGGTTGCATCAGTGCTTAGGTCTCATGGCCTTTTCTTACCAATCCATACACACCCAGTTCTTACACACCCAGAGAAAGGCTGATCACCACTTTGGGGTCAGGCAGCAATTTTTCTCCAGACCAATTTGGCCAGAGATCCTGAAGGTCTTTTGCCATCTTCTGAGCATGGAGCAGGTGTCACTGGGGGTGTGGGGGGGAGGTAGTTGTGAGTTTCCTGCATTGTTAAGGGGGTTGGACGAGATAACCCTGGAGGTCCCTTCCAACTCTATGATTCTATGAACCCTGGGAGGTAGATTAGGCTGAGTGTATGTGACTGGCTCAAGGTCAACCAGTAAGCTTCAGTGGCAAAGAGGGGATTTGAACCTGGGTCTCTCAGATCCTAGTTCAACATTATGCTAATGCAACAGTTTGTTGATATGACAAAAGGCCCACAGATTAATCTCTGAAAGTCTTTTATCAATTATTTGATTGCCAAACTTTGGGCAAGGTGAGGGTTTACCCTGGGACAGTTAATTTAAGTTAGCACAATGGGAACAGGTGTAGTAGCTGTCCTTCTCCTGACTGCCTCCCTTTTGTTGTGGTTATGGCCCAAAACTTGTTTACTGGCCAAATGTAGTTGGGGGGCATAGACATCAGGGGGCAACATACATGAAGTTGGGGGGAGTCTGGGCAACAGAATATTGGAAATGTTGAGGTAATTAAATCCAAATTCTTAAAAACAATGAGCAATGCAGAGCTGTGGAATCCTATGGTTTGAAAACATAAGTGCAAAGCAACAGTTCTAATATGTTTCAGTGGGAGTGGCTAAATTTGAAAAATGGCAGGTGCTAGCATTATTGCAATATTTTTTTTTTTCCTGACAAGGCCTATAATCTTACCTCAGATAGACATTTTAGCAGACTTTGCATTTGCTAGGATAGAGCATTCTGCCATCATTACACTATTTTTTAAAAACAATTTTATTAGGATATATCAATAAATCCAACTGTACATCACCTTACAAACTGTAATATATCCTTTTCTCCTAATAACCCACCCCTTCTGACTTCCCACAGTGCTCCAACCTCCAGCCCAAATCTTGTATTTCCCTCTTTTCCCCCTTACTCATTGGTCAAATTCTACCGGTAACATATCTTTTAACTATTGTTCTTATATGTTTAAACTTATTCTAAATAACCTTCTTTCTTCAGTAATTATCAAAGCTAAATAAATTGTTTTTTACATCCCAATATTTCTCTAAGTATTCTTTAAAGTCCTTCCAACCTGCAAAAAATTCTTCTGCTTCCTGATTCTTAAGCTTTCTTGTCATTTTATTCCTTTCAACCATCCATAAAGAGTAACTTTTTTAGCCACTCCCAAATTCCGGGAGTTCTTTCTTGTTTCCAGCATTGAGCATATTGTCATTCTAGCAGTTGCAATGAAAATATCAACGGGTAATAATTTAAAAGAAAATTGTTATAAGATGATGTATAGATGGTATATGACACCAAAAAAGATAGCAAATATAAGTAGTAATATGTCAAACAAATGTTGGAAATGTAAAAAAAATTGAGGGCTCTTTTTACCATATGTGGTGGACGTGTGACAAAGCAAAAAACTTTTGGGCTGAGATCCATACAGAGATGGAGAAAATTATGAAATGTAAAATTAAGAAAGAACCTGAAATGCTACTTCTGGGACTTAAAATGGAAGAAGTCAACATTGCAAAATGGACTCTGATGTGGCATCATTCCACTATTTTTGAATGACATGGAAATTTTCATTTGCAAAATTAAATCTACTGTTAAAGGTATAAGATCCCTTCCATTTTAAAAAATCAGTAACTTTTGATGGTCATCCTCCTTCCTGTCTGAAAACATACTCTGAGTGATGTAACTTGCTTAATTCCAGATATCAAGAAATACTTGGTCTTGGGCAAGAGTAGTGGACCAGTTAAGATGGCTCTCCTCAGAGATTTATGGATCCATTTTTATATATATATAAAATGGATTTATATAAAATTTATACCCCACCCACCCCGCCGAAGCAGGCTCAGGGCAACTTACAAGGAATTAAAACACATAGATAGCCGTTAACACAATAATAAAATCATTTATTTCCAAAGTTCTCTGAAGTTAGTCAGTACCAATTTTGTCCATTGTCCAAAGGAACATATATATATATGTGTGTGTGTGTGTGTGTGTGTGTGTGTGTGTGTGTCATTTTGCTCAATTTACAGACCCATAAAATGCAAAAACTAGCTGAAGTTCCACTGGTGAAAAATGATCTAAGACTGTCAGGTAAAACTTGATTCTTCAAGTGGGATGTGATGCTATTCTTTGAGGGACCTTGGTTTAATAACTCAAAGGATATCTTTCTTTTGGTCTTAGGTATGATCTTTGATCTGAACAAAAAGTGTTTGTGGTATAACTTATAAAATATTGGTCAATTTTCTTCCCTGTATTTATGTGCAGACTTCATGTCATAGTTAAAGGTATTTTAGAAGTTATTTTTAGAGCTACTTTTCCATTCCATGGGAATTAGCTAGCAAAAAGCTCTGAACATTGCACCTATGGGTTCTACACTGTTACTTAAAGTGAAAATTTGTTCATATGAATCAAGACTGATGACAGTAGGTAATGATTGCAAGCTAGTTCTGAATATAACATGCCTATACCATAAGAAATATTAATTGATGTATGCAAGATTATATAACTCCAGGTTTTCATCAGGACAGTGATCTACTGGACCGGCGGAAACACTGCTTCGGTGTCCAATCTGAAAATGGAGAGGATCTCTACTTTTCTGTGGAATTAGAGTGTGAGCTCACATTATGGGAAAAGGCCTTCCAATCGACAACTTTTTTAGAAGTTGAACGAATACAGGTAAGAAGTTGAATGAATACAGGTAAGACACCTGAGATGCTCACTTTATCTATTTGTATGATATTAAAGCTGATTTTTTTAAAAAAAAAACATCGACAGCTGCTTTAGAATGTTTGTATAATACATTTTACCAAAACTTGTTACTAATACACTACTGGCTTTTTATTTGCTTAATGCCAGGGTTCTTGCAATCATAGCTTTGAAACTACTGATGAGAGAAGTTTGGTTCTTTGGTGCTGCCACTGCCAGTCAAGCCAAGGCTTTGGCTACTAGCAATGTTTAGTTATGGTCTTTTGTTATGTTGTTTGATGTTCTGAAGACAACCAATTGTGTAAGTCTTCCTGCTAAAAAAAGCTGAGATAGGGCAGTAATTATATCAATATATCTAACTCTCAACATGGCCAAATCTGTGAATGCTTAAATCCATAGACTGGAGTCATAACCAGACAACACAGATCTTTCTACACACCCCCAAATGCCCCAGCTTTGTAGGAAAATCTGAAATCTTTTTTTAAAAATCAACTGGCAGGTTTTAAAACCCCCAAAATAATAGAAGCAGTCCCTGTAGCTTTAAGAAACAAATGTCCTCTGGTCATTGCTAGGCTACCACAACACTATTGCCAGTTGAAGCCTTGGTGTCTTTCAGTAAAAGGCAGGGGGTGCAGGGCCATTTCCAGGGCTGTTTTGGCCTTTGAGGAAGGACACTTCAGGGCAGGCCTAGCAGTAGTCAATGGGCAACTTGGTGTAGTGGTTAAGAGTAGCAGCCTCTAATCTAGGGAACTGGGTTTGTTTCCCCACTCCTCCACATGCAGCCAGCTGGGTGACCTTGAGTCAGTCACAGTTCTCTCAGAGCTCTCTCAGCCCCACCTACCTCATAGGGTATCAGTTGTGGGGAGAGAAAAGAAAGGAAATTGTAAGCTGCCCTGAGTCTCCGAGTGAAGGGCAAGGTATAATTCAAACTCCTCCTCCTCCTCCTCTTCTTCTTCTTTTCCATGATTCACCCAGGCCCAGCTGCTCATTACTGTTCAACAACAGCACCCCACAGAAGCCAGTGTGGCATAGTGGTTAGAGTTTCAGACTAGGATCTTGGAAACCCAGGTTAGAATCACTTTTCTGCCATGGAGGCGCAGTTGTTGACCTCGAGCTAGTTACACACTGTCAGCCTAACATATCTTCACAGGGTTGTTGTAAATATAAAATGGAAGGCATGATCCCCATTGTGGAAAAAGGTGAGGGGGTAGATAAAAAGAAGGCTGGGTTGTGAGTAGGAAGGAGAGAAGGAAGCAGGGAGACCCAGCTGAGCTCTGAGCAGGAGGCAGAGGTGCTAGAGGGTGAGTGTTTTTTTACTTGCTTTCAGCTGAGGGGATTCAGCTGAGGATATTGTGTGGGAGAACTGGTCTGGGACTGGTCTAGGAGGGTGTGAAAATGCTTAGAGTTGTTGCAGAGTCCTGGCTGCTTGAGAGGGAGAGGAAGGGGCATTGTTTGACTGTGATTGACTGTACTTTAGTATTTAAGAAACCACCTTGACAGAGGCACGAGCCTCTGGCACGAGCTGAAGCCTAGGGACTCTTAGCCTAGGGGCTCTGTGAGATGCCCAAGAAGAGCCAGAAAGCGAAGGCCCTAGGCTTTTTGTCTTCCCCGTAAAGTAATTTGACTTCGACAAGAAAAACCACATAAATACAAAAGGGTTTTAAAAGGGGGATTATATTTACTTATTTTAAAAAGAATTATGAAGCCAGAATGCCAGCAGGGGGTTGGGGGCTATCCAGTGTTTTGCACGGAGTGTCACATGTATGACTATCTGCCCACTGGACAGAAGTCTTGGGTGTGTGCTCGGTGCAAGGAGCTCCTGGTTCTCAGGGAACGTGTGTGCTCCCTTGAGGCCAAGGTGGCTGACCTGGAGAAGCAGAGACAGTCAGCTAGGCGCACAGAAAAGACTCTCGGGGACTTGTTAGCTACGTCCCACTCTGGATCTGGCAGCCCCGCTGCTGTCAGGGAGCATGAGGGTCTAGGGGAAACAGGGCACCATGCTGAGGATAAGGGGAATGTGCCCTCAGAAGGGACCTCTTCCCCAGCTGGTGAGCGGCTCTCCTTTTGCACCAAGGAACCATCCCTGAGCAGGGTGGGAGGGGGGCTCTTGGTAGTGGGTGATTCGATCCTTAGGCAGGTAGACAGCTGGGTGGCGAACCCGCGTACTGACCGTATGGTGACTTGCCTGCCTGGTGCAAAGGTAGCGGACATTACGCGTGTTTTAGATAGGCTGGTAGATAGTGCTGGGGAGGAGCCAGTGGTCGTGGTGCATGTCGGCACCAACGATGTGGGGAAATGCAGTCGTGAGGTCCTGGAGGAGAAATTTAGGATGCTGGGCAGGAAACTTAGGTCCAGGACCTCCAAGGTAGCCTTCTCAGAAGTGCTACCTGTTCCACGCGCAGGGCCGGAGAGACAGGCACAGATCAGGAGTCTCAATGCGTGGATGAGACGATGGTGTAGGGGGGAAGGGTTCAGGTTTGTTAGGCACTGGGATACTTTTTGGAACAAGAGGGAGCTGTACAGGCGAGACGGTCTCCACTTGTCCCGAGAAGGAACCAGGCTGCTGGCACTTAAAATCAAAAAGGTGGCAGAGCAGCTTTTAAACTGAATATTGGGGGAAAGCCGACAGGAGATGAAAAGTCTCTGGTTCGGGTTGGCTCATCTCAGAGAGATGAGGGGGTACCTGTTGCTTTTCTACAGGGAGGTGGATTGAAATTGTCCACAGAGGCCATGGCTGGTGACATGGACTGCCGGACAACGACTCGAGATAGCAAGAGGAAGGATGCAGGCTTAACTTGTAAGGGAAATTACAGCTGTTTCTATACAAATGCTAGAAGTGTCCGAGGTAAAATCGGGGAGTTGGAGTGCTTGGTGTCGGAGGGAAAAATAGACATTGTGGGTATTTCTGAAACTTGGTGGGATGAGGAAAATCAGTGGGACACAGTGATTCCCGGTTATATATTATATCGGAAGGATAGGGGGGGAAGGGTTGGAGGTGGGGTAGCTCTGTATGTCAGAGAGGGTATAAAGTCTAGAAAGATTGAGAGGCTAAGTGAATTGGATTCGCTTCTGGAAGTTCTATGGGTTGAAATAGGGGGGCCAAAAGGAAACTTAACACTGGGAGTTTGTTATCGCCCACCAGATCAAAAGATAGAGGAGGATTATAAAACCGGGTCAGAACGTATAAGAGGAAGTACTTCTTCACCCAAAGAGTGATTAACACTTGGAATTCACTGCCACAGGAAGTGGTGGTTACAAGCATGGACGGCTTGAAAAGGGAATTAGATAAGCATATGGAGCAGAGGTCCATCAGTGGCTATTATCCATAAGGTATAGATAGGGACGCTGGGGCAAGTGATGCTCTGTCATCTTGGTGCTTGGGGGGGTCAACAGTGGGAGTGCTTCTAATGTCCTGGCCCCACTGGTGGACCTCCTGATGGCACTGGTATTTCTGGCCATTGTGTGATACAGAGTGTTGGACGGGATGGGCCTTTGGCCTGATCCAACATTGGCATCTCCAAAATTTTCTGGCTATGCCACTGGCTGTAATAATATATTAGTTTGAGAAGTTTGAATTTGGGATGTGCAGGTACAAATCTCCCTGAGTTATCTTAGCCTTAACCAACTTCATAGGATTGTGTGGGAGCTCAGTAGTTGCTGTGAGCTCACTGTGGAATGGGTGGGGATAAATGCATTTCTTAAAGCAATGCATACAAGTGATGGGGTTCCGGGGGGAAACTAGTCATAGTAATGGACAATTATGGGGTGATGAATTAACATATCTGGACTGCTGAGAAAGAGATTAGTTTTGGAAAGGGGAGTGATGAAGAACAGGGGACAGAAAAATATACTAGGGCCCTGGTCACACGGGCAGGAAACTGTGTGGGAGAAGCGTGGCTGTTTGCCCTGGGGCAAACTACTGCGCAGTTACTCGATCAGACCTCCTGTGGAGGTCCTGTGGAGGTACCGTGGAGGTTCCATGGCAAGGGAGAGGTGCTGATCACAGGACAAGCCGGCGCGCAACGAAGTAGCGCGCGCCGCGGCAAACTGTTTTTGTTTTGTGTGTACACGACGAATGCGCATGCTCAGTTGGGTGCGTGTGCGCCTCCACAGAGACGTGGACAAAAAAAACCCACCTTATTTGCAAGGGGACATGGGCGGGCGCCGGATGCCACCGGAAACGTGATCAGATGCCCGCCCTTGCCCCGCAGTTTCCGGAAACTAGTACCTCCAAGGTACTAGTTTTTTGCCACGCAGTTTCGGCTGGAAGCCTCAGTTGTGCCACGGGAGTGCTACGCTTCCCAGATGTGCTGGTGAGATCGCGGCCGGAAACTCCGCCTGTTTTCCGTCTCACTTGTGTGGCTTCTGTTCCGTGTGACCGCAGCCTAGGAGGAATTTAAATGGTGTATCTTGAATTAAAAGGTGCATGGTTGATCCAAAAGCTCTGTGTGGAAACAAAATAGAAGCAGGGATGTTCTCCAAATGCTTGAAAGAATTCACACTTATCCTAGGTAGATGTTTTGGAAGCTTTCATGCTTCTGCTTGAGCTAAAAGTTGTACAAGAGCAAGTCTTTCTTTGAATTTAGATTCACTTTACTTACAGGTAGGGCTATTTTTGGGCAGGAACGCACAGGAACAGAGTTCCAGCTGGCTTAAGAGTTGGCCACGCCCACTACAGCCAAAACCTCTGCACGAGTGGCTACAGAGGGAAGGCCTGGAGAGCAACCTCCCCAGCGACTCTGAGGCAGGTGGGCTGGGGGGGGCTGGAAGGATCAGGGAGGCATTTAAATGCTCCCCATGCCTTCCCCGGCCTGTCCAAGGGCCGGCTTGCCCGAGCTCCCTGCAGGTGTGGGGTGCCCAGGCAAGCCAAGGGAAGGTAGTTTAAACTGCCTTCCCTTCAAGGGGGGGCTTGCCCGGGCTCTCCACAGCCGCGGGGTGCCCGGGCAAGCCAAGGGGAGGCATGGGGTGTGGCCTAATATGCTAATGAGCTGTGCGATCAGGGGTGTGGCCTAATATGCTAGTGAGTTTCTGCTGTTGTGTGTATTCTATTATGCTAATGAGTTCCTGCTGGGCTTTTTCTACCAAAAAAGTCCTGCTTACAGACAACACTCTAGCCCAAAATGGAAAACCCTCTTTTTACCTGCTTCTGTGAAAAGGTGCCAACTCAGTACCTATAACTTAATTTTAGTTAATTCTTTAAAAATTCATAGCATGATTAGCGGCAGTTCTAACACAGTTTGAATTCCTTCTCTGTCTTATCAAACATCTTTCCCTCAAAAAGTTAACTGCATCAGATTTTTTTTAAATGCAAGTATGATACACGTCTAGTTACCTCTAGGTGACAGTACTTTCAGTCTCAGTTAAGGCTTCCCAGGTCCTAAAACCTAGCATAGCGGCTTTAACAGATTTTGTCCATAATGAGCAATTTGATGATTATTTTTGTGTTTTTAAGAAGAACTTTGCCTCTTCCCTGGGAATGTTTTTTTTTTAAAAAATGTACATTTATATTATGATTTTTACCCTCACATGCAACCCCCCCCCAAAAAAAAAAAGAGAGAGAGAAGGGAATATTTGTGCTCTCATTAATGTCTGAAGTCAGAATTCAGGCATGAACTTATGACCCAAGAATCTACAAGTCCATTTCCATTTCAAAAATGGGTTCGGATGGGTTTAGACCACATCATTCTTTCTCTGAATTAAACACCTCTTGCCAAACTGCAGTGTGCTGCAGGTCTTAGGCCTGAGAAATGAAATGCTTTAGGCTCTCCTCCTGAACCATAGCTATTGAATTATTCATGGATCCAATTTTAAGATTCTATATTTTTGGATCATAGTGGTAGTGAAAGATTAAATATTGAGCTGCCCGTTATATAGGAAACCTTCATTTTGAAAAGGTTTTTTATGGGTTTTAGTGTGTGAAATCAATAATCAAAACCAAATCATTCACTCTTTTATGGTGGGTATTACATTTTTAAGGCTTATATTAAAGTTGTAAGATCTTTGACATTATGTACTCTCTTGGCAATATTCCTCATTTCATTCTCTCCAGGTTCACAGCTAAAGGGATTAATTAAAGTAAGCAGAGAAACTTTAGCTGAAATAAAACCTCTGGCTAGAAGCCAAAGATCGAGAGACTGGAAGCTGACCTTTACCATTTTAACCTTTGGTACACATTAATCTCTCTTTACCAATTTTGACAGCTGTTCAAAGTCCATTATAATCTTTAACCTTTCAATATTTCTTACTTAAGAGTTGTGCTTGAGTACTGAAAGCTTTGTAGCCAGAGAAAGCAGGAGATTGACCCTTGGGTGAAATGACTGATGGAGCAAATCTAGCCTAGTCAGAGGTATTGAACTGCTAAATTAGAGCATTGAACTTGGCTTTTAGAGTAGAACTTTCCCTCAGTCTAAGGGGCCTCAGTTCTCATAATCATGTTAAAATAACCTGTGTTCCATCCACAACTCAAAGGGGCACCGTGGGATTTTAAATAAAGAAAATTTGTATACCCAGACATGACCTGGATAGCCCAGGTTTGCCCAAATCTCATCAGATCATGGAAGCTAAGCAGGGTTTTTGGCTACTATTTGGATGGGAGACCACCAAGGAATACCAGGCTAGTGACAGGGAAGCAGACAATGACAATAACCACTTCTATTAGTCTTTTTCCTTGAAAACCCTGAGGGGTCACTATAAGTCGGCTGTGACTTGACAGCACTTCACACACACACACACACACACATAAATAGAAACCATGGGTCACTGATAAGGATGAATATCACAACAATAAGCAGTTCGATCCTGGCTAATAACATAGAAGCTGGGGGGGGGGCTAATTTTTCAGCCATATTATTACCATATATGAATCAATTTTGTTTAACATGAGGGTTGGAAATGTTTGAGTTAATAATATACAGATGAATTCATATAAAACATATTTAATATGGTAAACGTGACATGAAAACATGAGCTCCAAAAAGCATATGATTCACAAATATAACTCATGTCACATGCTATAGATAGGTTTCATTTGCCTTAATACATAGATCTTTTCCCCATGAGAAAAATATGTAATATTCACCCACTATGCTTATTGGAAAGTCTGCATCTCATCATTTTTAGCAAAAAAACCCATTATATTGTTTCAGTTCTGTTGAAGTAAATTAAAATAATTGTCCTGAAGTTATATATAAATATCTGCAATCCATTTAGCCTGGTCAGTCCTGGTGGGTCTATTCCTCCTGCTAGAGGTTGGGAGGGAGCCCACTGGATAGCATCTTGCACAGCCCTTTATTCAGATTTGGGGTTGGACCTGAGGCTGTGCTATTTTGGTGGTTGGATCTATGTCCTGTCCTACTTAGTGACAGCTAGCAAGGTCATATCACTCTCTGTATATGAAATGTCTCCTTTTAAAGAAGAACAAGCCACCACAAAATTGAAAAATAGATTGGTGAACTTTGTCTAGGAAGTTACAAAAAGTGTATGCTTCAGTCATGCCACTTGTACCTGCTATACAATAAATGCCAATCATATATGGTTTGACATGTTGATTACGCTTCTAGAAGCAAAATAATGTTGCTACTGCATTAGTCACACCACCCGCCTCTCACCATTTCAAAATGACATACGAACAGGCCCAAAGAAAGATGGCATGAATATTGTTACAGCCACCAGAAAGAACAGGATAGTCTGGGCTCTGTTTTTTAAAAAGACTAATAGTGAAAGATGCAGTTTTGATGAGCTCTGATGTCTAGAAGATGATGGGTGGATTTTGATGTGATGATAGATATTGGACACACCTTTGCTTGGACAAAGGCTACAAAGAAACTGTTTAGACTTGAAATATAATGATCAAGGGAGGTAGAAGTCTGATTACTTTGAGGAACTGATACTGCTCTAAAGACAAGCACTGTCTGGATGCCAGCCTAATCTTCCCATTATTTATTAACTAGCAGATATTTTAAAATATCAGCCTATACATTCTTCTGCCAAAGAAACTGACCCTGTAAAATACACTCCTCATACCTTCTAACATGATTCCACAGGTCATCTCTATTGCTTTTGATGGCCTGCAGGTTAAGTAGTACTTCATCTCTAATTCAGCCCCTGCAGAGTGTGAGTGCTGTAAACAGTTCGCCTGGATGGGAAGTGGAATTTCTCTGCCTTCCCTTTAAGTTGTGGATCAACAAGTCAATATGGCACTTATACCATCCCCTTTGAAGGGACCTTGATGCACCATGTCTCGCAGCCTATTCTGGTGATGTTCATGACAAATCTGATCCTTTAATCTGGGTCAGTCTTTTTATACTGCCCCAGTCCATGCTAGGAATTAATGTGTGTGTGTGGGGGGGGGGAAGGCTCCACAGACAGGCTATGAATTCTTCAGTCAAGCTGGACAACATTCTGTGGGGAGTAACAAGCTTGCTGTGAGATCCTTCAGAGACACCTCCTCTCCATTCTTCAAATAATGTTGTGTCTCAGGGTCATGCACACTTTTTTCCCATGTGCAAGATGCCAAGTTTCATCCTTGGCATCTCC
This sequence comes from Gekko japonicus, assembly GCF_001447785.1. Taxonomy (NCBI): domain Eukaryota; kingdom Metazoa; phylum Chordata; class Lepidosauria; order Squamata; family Gekkonidae; genus Gekko; species Gekko japonicus. Next base: position 585,420 of record NW_015169203.1, read on the forward strand.
TACTGAAAAAGTTTCTGGTAATTGCGTTTGTCAAAAATCCTTAAAATTCTTTCATCTCTCCTCTGTGGTGATTTACTCTACAATAGAAAGAAAAAAAATTATCTGGTCTACTGTCTTGTCCACCACTTACAGCAGGGCTGGATTAAGGCCAACTAATGCCCTAAACACAGCCCCTCTACCCTTCTGACATTAAGACTCAATAAGCAGTGAAGGTAAAATAAGAGATTAAAAATTTAGTTTTCTTCCAATCCAAACCCCACAACTATATTAAATATAAACTTTTTACTAAATTTATTTAACACCAAATAGCAGTAAGCAATATAAGCAAATTATTTGCTTTTAATGATGGCAACAGGAAAAAATGCAGATTTTCAACACTTTTTAATAATAAAATTGTTATAAGGGGAAAATGCAAATACAGAAATTTATTGAAAACTATTTTGAATCACCCTCCCAAAGAGTATAAGGCAAAATATATCTGATATTATATCTACTGAAATTATGTGATCTTGAGAGCATACTTTTCAATTTTGAAAATCCTCTTTCTACAGAAATGGATGTTGGTGGGCAATTTTTTAAAAAGGTGTTCTAATGGAGAAATAGCATTATTTGTATGAAGCAAAACATCTATTTCATTGCTTTCTAACCTTTAATTTCAATGTACATGAATCAAAAGATGCAAAATAATGCTTCTTGTTGCCTAGTTATAACTTTATTTATACTTTAAGAAAAATTCTCCTAATTTTTTAAATTGAAAAGTCTTTGATCAAGTCCTCAAAACTAATGTGGCATAACAAATCTATACTTAACAGAAACAGGCATCCAGCCTGTCGTGTTGCATAGTTGCCCCTGCTACCTCCGCTTTCTTGGTGCTAGTGGTTCTACTGCCTATTATTTCTTATGAATAGCCATAATAGGAGTGACTGAGAAAAATATTTCATCTTCAAGGTGCCCCCCTTCCCTTGGTGCCCTAAGCACATCCTAATTTTGTTTAATGGTTAATCCAGGGCTGACTCAGAGGTTCCTACATTCTTTTCACATCTATGTCACTTTGTGGGATCAGACACAAGATCTTCCCCCACCTCCCCTCTGAAGGGAGATTGCCTGCTTCCCATTAATTAGATTATTCAGTTCAGTACTACCCCCGGGACAGATGCTATTTCAAATTATTCTTGTGTGTCAAGGAGGGTGCCTGAAACGGCCTATGTTCAGGTCCAGATCATCTAATTATGTCTTCAAACTTTTGTTTAGCTGTCTTCTTCATTGACCTCTCTAGAGTTTCCGCAGACAGTCCCTCTGCCACTGTGGATGGAAGCTCCCAGTGGTAGAATTCCAGCATTCCCCTTCGATTATACTTCGATTATGTTTTATAAAATGCACAGCAATTAAGGTGGCCCATGTGAGGCTGATATATTGTGTCCCCTGCTCTGTTGATGGTTGGTTGTTGATCTTTTCCAGGGCAACCCTTTTTATTTTACTGACTGAATTTCCTTTTGCATTTCTTAGTCTTTAGTCAGTACTTATTTTACTAAGATAGCTTTTGGGGCTTCCACACCTGCATTTTCTGGTATTTTTACCTATTTATACATGCCACCATGATAGAATTTGTATTTTTGGTGTTTATTCCACCCTTCAAGGGATGTCCAGATTCTTTCTTTCTTTCTTTCTTTCTTTCTTTCTTTCTTTCTTTCTTTCTTTCTTTCTTTCTTTCTTTCTCTCTCTCTCTCTCTCTCTCTCTCTCTCTCTCTCTTTCTTTCTTTCTTTCTCTCTCTCTCTCTCTTTCTGAGACAGAGCTAAGGCACATCATTCTTGTGGTCTCAGCCCTGCATTTTTCTCAGAACATTCTTCTGACTCTGAATTTCTGGAAATTAGTGTAGTCTCAGATGCCTTCTTCCCTATAGTGTGAAGACCCAGCTGTGGGTCTCTCTGACGTGGGGATACAGGGGCTTGCTCTTCGATGGCTTGCCTCTTTTCTCCAAGGTTGGGGACAGAGCAAACTTCAGAGGATGGCGGAAGACAGGAGGGCCTGGTGGGAGCTGGTCCATGGGGTCGCGAAGAGTCGGACTCGACTGTGCAACTGAACAACAACATAGCAGAGGAGGAACAATCACTGTCAGAAGCCTGCCTAACCTAACAAACAGGAAGTTGCTTAAATGTTATCAACCTGCCCAAATTACTTATTTATTCAAATATTTATATCTCACTTTTCCATGTGACTCAAGGCAGCTTTCAGGTCATACTGAAAAGCATAATAGGGGTGTGCAAAGAATTCCCCCCCCAGCTCCATTGTAGCCTATGGGGACAATTATCATCAATGGTCCCAATAGGCTAATAATCGAGACTTGATCTGGGGGTATCTGGGGCTCTGGTGCCTCTCCTTAAACCCTCCTCCACTTTTCAAAAAGATTGGACCAGGGTGTCCAATTCTATGGGCTCCAGAAGGAGGTGCCCCCTTCCAATGGAGGGGGAAATGACTCATGGTCTAAAACAGAAATCCCTGCACTGCCTGCTAAAAAAAAATTGTGCCAGCACCCCCTAGTGCAGCTTAGAGAGAACTATGGTTCTAACCTATGCCCCCTCCATTCATGAAGTTTCACAAGGTTAGGGTGTCTGATGCCCTGACCAGGACCCCCTACCAGATACTGTCTCTCAGTCCTCATGTTGCACAACACTATATTTACACTTGTTTCTGATGCCAAACATCTGTGCATTCCTTATATTCCTTGAATGTGACTTTTCTTGGGTTTTGGTCTGCTAGGCACCCAATACTACTTTGTATTGGTCTCTCAGGCTCCAGGAAGGATTGGTCAGCATCCTTACACAACCCATTCGTGTGGGTTGGTGAAGGCTATATGTCATGCCTGCCCCTGATCCGGCACCTGGGAGCTCTGAAACGGAGGACTCTGTGCCTAACATCATCAGAGGCACGAGAGTCCTAGCCAAACCTAAGTGCCGGAGAGGATGAATACCAAACCCCAGGACAGCTTGCACCTGAAGCCGATCAGGCAGTGCCGGGCCCCAGCAGTACGCCACCCGATTCTCCGCCACCTGTCGACCAGCTAAGGAATCAGAGACACCGGGACTTGGCAACCAGATGCAAGGAGGCACGCTTGCGCGATCGGAGAACAATGAGCCCAGAGTTCTAACAGAATCAAGGACTTCACAAGGCAGTGCTAATGAGTTAATGACCCAGCACGCTATTTGAACAGGTCACTGACTGATGGCAAATCGTGCTGGCAAACTAGTCCTTCGGACCAGAAGCTCTGCACCACTGACGCTGTTCCTGAGATCCTGTACTGACTGACTTCCCGGTTCCTGAATCCAGTCCGCGTTTTGACGACTCTCTGGATCTTGATCCTCGGTTCTATACCCTGACATTCGACACTCGCTTCTCTGGACTCTGACCCTTGGTAACGCTCTGACTACAGCTTGGCTTTGTGTATTGGGACGCTGGCTCTGCTTGTTTTTGATCTTTCTGGCTTTGACTCATGGACTAAACTGTAAACTCTCCCTCTCTGCCCGGCCCCCTTGCTCTGTTGTGACACTATAACACTCTGTCTTGAGTGCATGGCTGTTCAATGCCACTTCACATATCACAGCTGTCTCCAAAAGAATGCTATTTTTCTTTGAAGAAGAAGAAGAAGAGAGGAGATTGAATTTATCCCCCGCCCTTCACTCGGAGTCTCAGAGCGGCTTACGAACTCCTTTCCCTTCCCCTCCCCACAACAGACACCCTGTGAGGTAGGTGGGGCTGAGAGAGCTCTGAGAGAACTGTCCTTGAGGGAACAGCTCTGACAGAAGTATGGATTGACGGTCATCCAGCAGCTGCAAGTAGAGGAGTAGGGAATAAAACCCGGTTCTCCCAGATTAGAGTCCATGCACTTATATTTATTTATTTATTTATTGTTTCGATTTATAGCCCGCCCGCCCTGCAAGCAGGCTCAGGGCGGCTCACAAATAGGGCACATGCCAATTCATAAAATAGGTTAAAAACAACATAAAAACGATCAAGTGCTCTAGATGTTTCAATCAGTCTTCAATAAAAAGATGGCATCTTAAAGACGGTACTCACAGTTCAGTGGTGTCAGCTCCATGCAGCGCTGTTGTTCACTCCTCAGAGTGCCAGTTGGTAATGATGGTAAAGGTAGTGATGGTAAAAGTAGTGGCAGCTCCAACTCAAAAGCCTGGCGAAAGAGCTCCATCTTGCAGGCCCTATGGAACTGTGCAAGGTCCCACAGGGCCCGGATCTCCTCCGGGAGCTCATTCCACCAGGTAGGAGCCGCCACCGAAAAGGCCCTGGCCCTGGTAGCAGCAAACCTGGCCTCCTTGGAGCCTGAGGTCACCAGGAGATGTTGCATCCCCGACCGTAGTGCCCGTTGGGGAACATATAGGGAAAGGCGGTCCCTTAGGTAAGTCGGACCCCAGCCATATAGGGCTTTAAAGGTTAGAACCAGCACTCTGAAGCGAATCCGGTACGCTATTGGCAGCCAGTGCAGCGCTTTCAGCACAGGCTGGATGTGCTCCCGCCTAGGGAGGCCCATCAAAAGCCTGGCTGCAGCATTTGCACCAGCTGCAGCTTCTGGATTTGTGACAAAGGCAGCCCCATGTAGAGAGCATTGCAGTAGTCTATCTTAACCACTCCACCAAACTTTGCCACATTCTTGCATGTATTTTGGGACTTGCATGTATCTCTACACTACCAGTTAAAGGATAGCGGTGTTTTATTAGTGTGAGCTCTCCCAGCCAAAATAGAAAAGGCTTCAGAATTATGCTCACAGAGACAAAGCCATATATTTATAATAGAGAAATAACAGGACAACAAACCCATGCCAAATGCAGAATTATTATTTTTTATTTACAAAATTTGTATCCCACCATTCTGGCCTTACAAAGACCATCAAGGCAGCTAATGATTTAAAACATAATTGATAAAATCATTGTTTGAAACCATTAAAACCAACCCCCCAATCACACCTTATTAAAACAATAAAAAGCTAAAATACATAAAAACAGCAATTAAAACATTGTTTAGGAATGAACTATCATTGAGGGAATGCCAAATGAAACAAAAAAAGTCACAGAATGTAGTGAAATAATGTTAGGAGGGCATTCTCCTCCAGAGTTGATTTTATAAGTAAGAACTGTGAAATGGTCAGTGGATGGTTAAGAGTTCCCAGTCTTCCAGATATTTCTGAAAGCTTCTGCATGTAGTTGGCATAGGTTCATTCTCATATTTGTGACTGCACTAAATAACTAAATTAGGGGTGTGCAAAAAAAACCTATTATTTTTCAGGTTCAGGTATATTGAACCTGAAAAATATTGTTATTTCCCTATATTCCTGAATCCCAGTACAGATATGGTATTCAGATCTGGGAAATATTTGGAAAACCCATTTTTTTCTGGCTGCATGATCCCCAGAGTGTATAATGGAAAATTGATTTGGGGCTCTGGGGGAGCTGTAGATGCTCCAAATTTGCAGCATAGCTGCTGGTGCCTCTCCTCACCCCCCCCCCCAGTTTTAAAAAGATTGGAGGAGGGCATCCAATTCTATGGGCCCCCCAAAAAGGTGCCCCCATCCTCCATTACTTTCAAGGGAGGGGAAGAGGGCATTTAAAGAGACTGCAGTGTCTTTAAATGCTTACTCAGTTCACTCGCCAAATTGCACTACCACTGCTGCCATGTGGTTAGGAGAAGGCATTTAAAGAGGGTCTGTTTAAATGCCTTTTCCAAGCTGTGCTGCCACCATCACGGCAGTGGCAGGACTTGGTGAGTGAACTCAGAAGCCATTTAAACAGTCTCTTTAAATGCCTTCTCGGTTCACTTGCCAACTCGTAGCACAACAGTCTCTTTAAATGCCTTCTCCAAGCCGTGCTGTCGCTGCTGCAGCAGTGCAACTCAGCAAGTGAAAAACATTTAAAGATAATATTGGTTTTTATTTGGGCTCAGCTATACCTGTAGCCAAAAAGAAACTCTAATTTCTTCTAGACTTAAAAAAACCCAGAAAGGCAAAAAATTTTGGTTGGGTGTGTGTGTGTTTGGGTAAATCTAATGCACACCCCTAAACTAAATCTTCCAGGTAAGTAACTCTTGCATATCTCCACAGTTTTCAGTAGAAATAGTTCGGGCAAGCTGAAAAAAGTATACATTTTGTTTCTCAGCAAACAAATTGAAATGCCAGTATTTATTTTTAATTGGTAGACCAGCTCTACAGGCTATGAATGCATTACTGATTATTTCTCTCTAGCTGTTTCTATTTAAATACTGATTGCTTATAAAAAAATTCTGCAAGGTATTTTTCTGCTGCATCTTGCTAGAGGCAACCTAGATATTTCATTTTTTAAAGAGCCACGTCCAGGTTTCCCAGCTTCTAATCTCTTTCCCCGCAACCACACATCAGCTGCAGGGACTATCTGTTTAAAAGTAAAGGAGAGCCTGATTGAGCTGGGAACTATGATGAGGGGGGGGGGATGGGCCTTCCCGTCTGGGCCTTTTCCAGACCTGAAACAGCACTGGGAATGTAGTGTATTCAAAGCTGCCTCACAACATATCATGCATTCAAGGCAGCTTTGAATACACTACTGGGGGAAATAACTTTCCATATTCAGGTGCTCCATGTGCACTATTGTTTGCATGTAGAGCAGCCAAAAGGGGGAAATAACTCCCCCCAGCACCGTTTCTGGTTGGGAAAAGTCAGAGATAGGAACAGAGGAGCACTTCATCCTCCTACATCATAGGGCCCAGTTCAGACGACCTCCCTTCTGTTTTGGGAGCTCCCGGTCTCCACCGAAGGCAATGGTGGCCGGGGGCTGGTTTGCCGCCGCAGGGAAGACGGGACGACAACAGCGTCCCAGCACAGAGCGCTGGGACGTGGGGTGGGCGGAGCTAGCCTGGCCAGGCTCAGCTCTGCTCCCACCCCAAGCCAGTTGCTGCTTCGTGCTCATCGGAAGTGCTCCCTTGCCGGTTGCTGTTAATAAATTGTATATAGTTAATAAAGTGGCCCTTGTTTTGATCCAAACTATTGTCTGTCTCGTTACTCTGGCCAGGCTCGGCTCTGCTCCCACCCCAAGCCAGTTGCTGCTTCATGCTCACCCGCCCGCCCTGTTTTTTCTAGTGTAGGCTGAGGCTGGTCGCCCATGGGGGGCCAGGTAGGAATTTTTCGCTATTACCCACGATTGGCAATGGGGTGGTAGTGTTTTCGCCTACCTTACACTGGAGCAATGGAACAACGGGTAGGGGTGTGGCTGTTTAAATAGGTTGGTCACTTTGGCAGAATAGGGCAGAGAAGCAGAAATGGTGAGCACCTTAAGCCGTCCCGTGTTTTGGGAACTGGGGGGTCTTCAGGAACGGCCTGCGGGTTATTAAGGCCCTGGGTGGTGAATGAAGATCCCCTCTGGGGGCCTCTTGGGTAAGCTCCTCTCTGCAGGCTGTAAGGTTTCGGGGGTAGGCGCTCCCGGGAGGCTACCTGTGGCTGGGCTGCTGGTCGCAAGCCAGATTAATGGCCCAAGACCGGGGTTGGTGCCTCACCCACATATCAGACAAGGAGGCTGGTCAGCCTGACACCTGCCTTGTCTGTTCCGCTACCTAGGAAGTGCTCCCTTGCCGGTTGTTGTTAATAAATTGTATATAGTTAATAAAGTGGCCCTTGTTTTGATCCAAACTGTTGTCTGTCTCGTTATTCCGGCTGTGGGGGCAATAACCAGACAGCCCCCACAGCTGGGGGACTTGGATTTGATCCTTTAACAAATGTAACATCTAGTTTGGATCTTCAGCCTTATAGGGTTTGAGAGATTTTTGTCCCTGATTTTAATCAAAAAGTATTAAACTTTCACATACCTCTCCCATGTGAAAAGGATGGCCTTTTCAAGCAGTACAATGTCTCATATTTTGACAGTAATATTTGAAAGGAAAATACAATGCAATATTAGATGTTTATGTTTTCCATTATGAACCAGAAACCAACATTTCGGCAAGGAGTGATTTGATAATGAAATGTGTCACTAATTGAATCCCAGTGTTTAATAACACAGAACAAAATGTCACATGGGGTAGGTATAAAAATGTAAAAAGAGGAAGTCCTTTAGAATGAGAAACACTTATCAGGAATCAGTTATTTTAGTAACTGTGTTAGTAACTGCTTGCTGAAATGGAAGTTGGATAATTTGTCATTCTAAATTCTGCAGTTTTTGTGATGTAACACATTTTAAATACCCGTACTTTGATCAATTATTTGAAAAGAAGTTTTAAAAATAATGACACTCCCTTTCTCACAGTACAAGAACTTGTGGGCACTCCATGAAATTGCTGCGTGGTTGGGTTAGAACAGATAAAACGAAGTACTTCTTCACCCAAAGAGTGATTAACGCATGGAATTCACTGCCACAGAAGGTGGTGGCGGCTACAAGCATGCACAGCTTCAAGAGGGACCTGGATAAACATAAGGAACAGAGGTCCATCAGTGGCTATTAGCCACAAGATATAGATAGGAACTCACAGGCTGGGGCAGGTGATGCACTGTAATCTTGGTGCTTGGGGGGGGCAACAGTGGGAGGGCTTAGTGTCCTAGCCCCACTGCTGGACCTCCTGATGGCACCTGGTATTTTTGGCCACTGTGTGACAGAGTGTTGGACTAGATGGGCCATTGGCCTGATCCAACATTGGCTTTTCTTATGTTCTTATGACATATTGACCTGAAGTCTAAGGTATGAAAAAATCTAAAAAATCTAAAAATTCATTTCCAGAAGATTTTGCTTGGTGCAAGCCAAAAATGGACCCAGTCAGGACATTCACAGAAACCTAAAAGTTTTCCATTCCCTGACTCTTGATTATTAATAATTCCATGAAATGATTATACTTTGTCTTATGTAATTATTCTTTGTCTTACATTGACCTGTAAAAAAGGAAGCACTATGCAGAATTTGTATACAAAAGGAGCTCTCATCATTATACATTTCCACAAAGTTCCAGGTTCCTTTAAGGCAAAGGCTTTGATTCAGACATCTGCATGGGGACATATACTTCCCAGCCCTTTGGATCACAGCAGTGGCTTGCACCCCTGAACAGCTGTTCTTGAGGCTTAAACACCTTCTGGAATGGTGTGGGCTGTCACTGCAGTGATAATCTTGAAAAACTGGTACCTTTACCACTTAGGGTTGCCAGGCCCCTCCTGGCAACCGGAGGGGAGAGGGGCGACTTACTGGGAGCAGCAGGGAGGCCCATCTGATGTGCAGCGGCATGCCTACATGACTGCTGATGTGACCCAGAAGTGAGGTCATCACATCCAGGCTGTCAGAGCAATGCTCTGGTATTGGGCAAAAACTATGGTAAATTTGGCTTCTACCATAGGGTTATTGTGCAAATAACAGAGTGTCACCCCAGTGACCCAGATATGATGAGCTGCATCAATTTCCTTGCAGTGGACCTACTCTTCACACTACAGCAGGTGTCTTTTGCCACATAGTGTGATTTGAAAACCTAGGGGTATCTTAAGGAATGATGCTGCCAACATTTGAACTTCCAAAACCTGAAATATGAATGTCAGCAACATATAGAGACAGTGACGTGTAGTCATTAGAGTGCTGGACTACAATTTGCAAGACCCAGTTCAAATCCCTACTTGCCTTAAAACAGTTCAAATCCCTACTTGCCTTAAAACTTGCTGGGTGACCTTGGTCCAATCACTTTCTTTCAGGCCTCTCACAGGTCTGCTGTGAGGACAAAATGGAAGGGTGGGGAGCAACATATATTCTGCCCTGAACTCCTCAGAGGATTAGGGTAAACATATCTCCCTTATAAATAAAAGCTGAATGATGGTGGCACTTCTCTAGAACATTCCACACGCTCCGGAATTGGTTGGCGCCCTGGTGTGTCACTCAGAATCTGTCCCTATCCACTGGCTGCATTGCTTGAGTCTCGCCTCCAACATTCTAAACAGTTTGCTGTTCTTCTCCTTCCCCCATAGCCAGTCAGAACACAGAGGTTATTTGCATATGCAGCCTCATTGGCCTTTGCCTCAGAACACAGAGGTCGTTTGCATATGCAACTTGATTGGCTTTTGCCTCTAACATTCTAAACAGTTTGCTGTTTTGAGGTAAAATGTGTCCAATCTCCAGGTGAGGGCTGGAGATCACTCAGAATTACAACTGCTTTCCAGATGGCAGAGATCAGTTCCCCTGGAGAAAATGGTGGGCTCTGTATCCTTATATGCTGCTGAGGTGGCCCCCGTATGACAGCCAATGTGACGTAGCAGTCAGGGCTTCAGAGCACAGGAGAGGCTGCAGGTGTGTGGGGGTGGAAAGCTGAAGAGTGAGGGGGAAATAAAGGTAGGTTGATGATTGGCTGGGAAGTAGATAGGGTTGCCAACTCCAGGTGGGAAATTCCTGGAGATGTGAGGGATGGAGCCTGGAGAGGGTGAGGTTTCAGGAGGCGTGGGACCTCGGACAGGTACAAAGCCATAGACTCCACCCTCCAAACCAAGTATTCCCTTCTGGGGAACCATCGTTTCCAATCTCCAGGTGAGGGCTGGAGATCACTCAAACTTACAACTGTTCTTTAGGTAGCAGAGATCAGTTCCTCTGGAGAAAATGGTGGACTCAGTGTCATTATACCCTGCTGAGGTCACCACAGCAAATTGACACTGAGTGTCCAAGGCCGTGGCACCCACCCAGAGCCTCTTTCTAGAAGTCGTTGTATTTATTTCTACAACCGGCCTTTTTCCTAGTACTGAATAAATATTGTTCATCTTAAAAATGAAGGTAAGCATACAAGTTCTAGATCTTCTCCCGCTCCAATTTTCATCTAGGACTGAAAAGAACTCCTCTCCCCCATTCCCACCTACTTGTCTTTGGAATGCTGCTGCTCCTTCACCAGAGATAATGCCATGTAAGAAAGGAGGGAAGCCTGTCTTCCCTTTTCTGTTTGAGAAGCTGTGATGGGGCTGGCTGCTGCAGGATGGGAAGGTAATAAAGAAATGACTTCTCCTGCTCATCCACTTTGGTGATCTGAATATTGCTGCACTCAATGTGCAAGGGAGACCATGTTAGTGTTGCAGAACACATAACAGCTCCAGAGGGCAACTCAGGAAAACAGTGTGTGGGAGAAGGATTCAGACCCCTCTCATGCCATGGTCCTGGTCTGAATCAGGGTTCCCAAAATCTACTATTTACCATTATAACACCTACAGGATATCTGTGCTTGAATCTCTCAATTTGTCATTTAGAAAAAGTCAAGAATGTGTGTAATCCATTTTACTGCACAGGTTTGTTGACCTGTTGAGGTATTTCTCCCACTCTGCAACTATATTTTTGAGTTGTATGTACTTGAATAAAGTACTACTTAACATACTGTTTTTTCCCATTTTTCTTAGTGCAAAACATATGCCTGTGTGCTGGAGAGTCATCTTATGGGGCTTACTATTGACTTTGGAATGGGCTTTGTATGCTTCGATGCTGCAACAAAGGTAAAGCCATGAGAAGTGAACCCTTTGTGGTATGGGTACGTTAGTTCAAATAGTTCAAAGTATTACATTTTTCAGTTGAAAATTAAATAATCTTTTGAAGTCCATTACTGCAGCTTTTCTTCCTTTATCAAATACTCCCTATGCATTTGTTAAAATTCCTGTATTTTTATACCTCGAGGCAGAGGACAGCTCATTTTCTACACTCCTCTACTTTCTTCCTCCTTGATTCCCTAGTTCTCCACATGCAGCTGCTGACCTTCAGTCAGTTACAAGTTATTTCAGAGCTGTTCTCTCATGAGCAGTTCTCGAAAGAGCTCTCTCACCCCACCTACCTTACAGGCAATGCTCCCTCTAAGCTATGGAGTTTGTGAGCAAAAATTCTACATTGTGAGCTACTGGCATTAAAGTTGTGAGCAAGCGACTTGGCTACTGCATAAATTTGTTTGCTATGGAGCCATCCTTCCTGAGCTAAGACAAAAATGTGTGAGCTGGAGGCTAAAAAGCTGCAAGCTAGCTCACAGTAACTCAGCTTAGAAGGAACACTGCTCACAGGATGTCTGCTGTGGAAGGGAAAGGGGATTGTATACAGGAAGCAAGGAGGAACAGTTTAAGGCAAAGACCTTTCCTGTGTGGGGTGCATTGTCCTTGCACTGGCAGGTGGAGCAGCAGAATCTCACTTTTGGTGCTTGTGTCTTGAGCTGGAGTATCTGTAGTATTAGGTGTATGTTATAGTCATGTTTGTTCTTTTCCTGGGCTTTTCCCATCATTTTGTGAATATCAGTGGGCTGCAGGGAAGAGACAGGAAAGTTCTGTTCCACAGAGGAGAACTTTAGTCTGGATCCAGCCCAGTGTGGTATATTGGTTTGCGTGTTAGACTAGGATCCGGGATAGCCATATTCAAATTCCTGCTCTGCCATGAAGGTTGCTGGGTCACCTTAGCCCAGGCATTGTCTCTCTGCCTAACCTATGTCATAGTATTGTTGTGAGAATAAAATATGACTTATGGTGACCCTGTGAATTAATGACCCCATAGCGCCCTATAAATTACAACCTTGCTTGGGTCTTGCAAACTGATGGCCGTGGCTTCCTTTATTTAGTCAGTCCATCTCAGGTTGGGTCTTTGTCTTTTTCTTCTGCCTCCAACTTTTCAGCATTATTGTCTTTTCCAGTGACTCTTGTCTTCTCATAATGTGATCAAAGTCACAGTCAATTGAGCTTCAAGGGAGAGTTCAGGCTTGATTTGTTCTAGAACCCAAAACTCTCCTCCAACACCACATTTCAAATGAATCAACTCTCTTTCTGTCAGCTTTTTTTCATTGTCCAGCTTTCACTCCCATACATAGTAATGGAGAATACTGTAGTATGAATTATTTTGTTCTTGGTTTCCAGCAGCACATCCTTACACTTAAAGATCTTTTCCAGCTCCTTCATGGCTGCCCTTTCCCAGTCTCAATACCCTCTGATTTCTTGGTTGCAGTCACCCTTCTGGTTGATGATTGAGCCAAGGAATAGAAAATCTTAAAATAATTTCAATTTCTTCAACATCAGCCTTAAAGCTATATAATTCCTCAGTAGTCATTACTTTTGTCTTCTTGGTGTTCAACTGTAATCTTTTGGCATGTTCCACTTTAACTTGGTTGTTGTTGTTGTCATCAAGTCACAGGTGATTTATGGCAATCCCATGAGGTTTTTGAGTCAAGAGATGTTCAGAGGTAGTTTGCCATTGCCTGCCTCTGTGTCATGACCATGGTATTCCTTGGTGGTCTTCCATCCAAATACTAGCCAGGACCAACCCTGCTTAGCTTCTGAGATCTGACGAGATTGGGCTCCCCTAGGCTATCCAGATCAAGGCTTTAACCCAGTAGTTACAGTAAATGCTGCTAAGGATATATATCAGATTCAATAAGTTACTTGGAAATCATGTTCTCAGTTCCCTTCATAGCTATTTACATATTTTAATGGTACACATTAGTTATTACATCTGTAATTAATCACTGTGGTCAACAAATTTCCAGTGTCTTCAAATAACTACAGAACCAGAGGTCATTTCGGGGGGATCACAGTTCCCCCGGGTGAGGTACGGGGGGCGTGGCACATAACGAAGCCCCGCCCCCTGCTTCCGGCCACCCCGCTTCCAGCCCTCATTCAGCCAGGAGGAGGCAGGAGAAGAGGGAGGGTAAGTTGCTTCCTCCCCGCCTCTCCCCACCCCTGCCTGCCTGGGGCCAGGGAGGGCCTTGGCGGGGCTTCCTCGCACTCCCGCTGGCCTTGCAGGTCCACCGCCGGGCCCCTGATGTCAGGGGGTGTGGCATATGCTAATGAGTTATGCTAATGAGTTCCCCTAGCTCTTTTTCTACGAAACGACCCCTGTACGGAACTAATCAATTCCAGTGTCATTAAAGTTTATTAAATTTCAATAATGCTATAGCTCATTTTTAAAAATCTTCAAATGGCAATGGATTTATCTAACAACTTTAACTTTGTTGGCAACATTTTTTAAACCATGTTTAATTCAGTCTGTGCTAATCATTCCAGTGCAGAGACAACTCACTATAAATTAGCCTTACTTTCTCAATGTCTTTCTGAAAGCTCATCTTTAGGAACCACAGTCAAGGATTGTGGCCTCCAGTCATTGGATCTTACATCCTTGCCTTGACATTCAAGAGTGCCCCCAAATTACAGATCTGTTCCTTCAAGTAGAGGGTAAGCCCATCAAGAACAGGTGACACCCTAAATCCTGGGTCAGACCTTCCACTCACTAATAGCACTTCTGTCTTGTTGGGATTAAGCTTCAACACAGGGGACAAGATGGAACATTGCAGGCCCCCACATTCAACTGAGAAATGATACTGTAATTCATTCATTTGTTTATTCATTTGTTTGCTTGTTCGTTCATTCATTAATTTACAAAATCTATATCCTGCATTTCTGCCATTAAAACCAGAGCTAAAATATAAACACAGAAACAGAAATTAAGAATTTATCCTGCCTTTTTCTACCTTAAGCAGCTTACAATCACTCTCCATTCCCCTTCCCACAGCAGGCACCCTGTGAGGTAGGTTGGCATAAGAAACTTCTGAGAGAACTGCAACTGGCCCAAAGTCACCCAGTGGGCTTCATGTGAAGGACTGGAAAATCAAGCTCAGTTCTCCAGGTTAGAGTCCACTGCTCTTAACCACTGCACCATGCTGGCTCTCATTGGGAAGGAAGGAATGCCAAATAAAACAAAAAGTCTTCACCCACTGACAGAAAATGGTAACAGAAAGAGACAGATGAGTCTTCCTAAGGGAGAGAGATTCAGATTTTGGTGCCAAAACTGAGAAGGCCTCTAAACTACAGGCCTGTTCCTTCAAGTAGAGTGTGATCCCATCAAGAACAGGTGACACCCTAAATCAGAGGTGTCAAACTCATTTGTTATGAGGGCCAGATCTAACATAAATGTCACTTTGTTGGACTGGGCCACGCATGCTATAAAATATAACACGAGGTGCCAGGCATATAAACTTTATAAATATGATTTCAGATGCCAAACGGCAATAGCAGGTATGATTGGATTAGGTGTGAGATATCAGCATTGGTAATGAGACAGGAAACCCAGGTCTCAATACCATCCAGGAGGATTCGGTCCAGGAGGATGGACATAAGTCTGACATTAGAAACCACAACATTCAGTTGCTGATCTAAGAGTAGCAGTGCTCTTACAAAGGAATTTCAAAAGGAGATTAGAAAGAGAGACTGCTGAATTGCAATTGATAATGAAACTCAAGACAATGCATCCTCCTGGACTGAACCGAGATGTAGTTTTCCTGTCCCATTGCCAATGTGTGCCATTATCATTTGGCATCTGAAATCACTCCACTCTCCAGGATATAAGGACCACTTCAAGTGTTCTAATTCCTAACCAGGGTCTTTATGAAAGAAAATAAATGCAGATATGAACAGAGAAATCCAATCATTAAAAAAACCCCACACAATGTTTTAGAATAATTCAAAATAATTTCCTCAATGAACATTGTTCTTATCAGAAGAATCCACCCACCCTCCCTCCCTCCCTCCCTCCCTCCTTCCAAAGTTGTGTTCTTGCACACAAAATCTTATACCTGGAATAAAACACTGTTGGTCTTAAAGCTGGGACTCCAATTTTGTTTTCTCTCTCTCTCTCTCTTTCTTCCTCCTCCCTTCCCCTCCAAAAGAGGAGAAAGCAGAAACTCTGTGTGTGTGAGAGAGAGGGAAGAGAGGGAGGGAGGGAGGGAGGGACGGGGAGGTAGGCAGGTTTCTATTTGTATCTCTCCAGCATGAAGCAGCCATGAGGCTCTCGCTATCTGTGGGGGGGGGAGGCAAGAGGCAGGAAGCAAAAAGCCACTGAGAGAGCTGGGGGAAAAGCAAGCTAGGGTGTGGCTGCAGGAGCAGCATTGGAAAAGGAAGCAGGGGAAGGAAATTGTTTGGGGGCCGGTTTTGAACCTTGTGCAGGCTGGATGCAGCCCACGGGCCACACGTTTGACACCCCTGACCTAAATCCTTGGTCAGATCTTCCACTCACCAATAGCACTTCTGTCTTGTCAGGACAGGGGGCAAGATGGAACCTTACAGGGCCCCACAGACCAAATGCCAAGGGGCTGAGCAGCAGTTCCCCAGAACCACTTTCTGCAACCTGTCCTCCAAGTAGGACTAGATCTACTGTAAAATGGTACCTCTCAGTACCAGCCTGGAAAGGAGGTCCAAAAGGATACCATGATCAATAATATTGAAAGCTGCTGAGAGGCCCAGGAAAATCAACACAGTAGTACTTCCTCTGTCCATCTCCTGACACGAGTCAACTTCAAGGGCAACCAAGGCTGTTTCAGTGACATAACCAGGCCTAAAACCAGATCAGAAAGGATCCACCCACATTATATTCACCTTGAAATATCCCTTCATCCCATATGTCAACATACCATTGTTAATTGTGCTTCCTGGCTGGCATGCATATAATAGCCCATTTCTTGTATCTCTCACTGTTTTAACCGAATGACATGCAGACATTAGTTTCCTGTAGCTGTAGGAGCTGCCCACAAATAGTCTGGCAACAACCTTTTAATCACATCTGAGAATATGATGATGAGGCAGCTCAACATTTTTCTCACAACAATTTTTTCCAGTGAAATAGAATGATTGACATCAATATAAATAACCTATTTTGTTTTGCTGACAAAATTAATAAATCTTGAAAAATAGGAAAGAAAATAACAGATTCCACAGGGAAAGTGTAACCTGAAGCCAGGTTCAATTTCAGTTGTCTTTTGTTTTAATGTCTTGGGTATATGATCAGGCCGAGATTCTGTATTGTTCTTTCTGTTGGCACAACAGCAATACTGTGTTCTTTTTCTGACCTTCCATTTTGATAAACTGAGAGCATGTGTGTTCAAGGAGCAAATATGTGTTTATTTCTACATAAATCCATCATTTACTGTTTCTGAGAAGGAATGGTTTTATAAAAAATCAGGCAAAGCTTCAGACATTATTTTTGGAATTTTGTATGCTGTTCAATGACCGTGGCATTTCAGCTGTCTTCAAGGGACACCAATACAGCATGTAACCAAACATGAGCTTGATGGGGAGGGGGAAGCCACCTTTGCTAAAGGAAAAATAAAGTTTAACAAATGCTCAAGACAAGGTTTACAATTTAAATCTATTTCCTCAAAGAATGCAATCCTGAATTAATGGGGTTAAAATTTATGTTTCATAGATAATATTTAGAGATTCCTGAATTTTATTTGTTGTTGTTGTTGTTATTTTGCTGACATCCAAGGTTGGTTCAATTGAAATTACATTCAGTGTCAGTCTAAGAAGGCTAAGTTCAAATCCAGTATCAGAAAAAGTTCCTGGGCTGACCTTGAGCCATTTTTTAAAAGGCCACCTCTCTGTGAATAATTAGTAGTAAGTTTATGAATCCACATGACATTCCCCAACAAATTATAAAGTAAAATGCCTGACCTTTTCCTAAATTATAAGCTTAGCCTAGATCAGTGGTGGGCAAACTCATTAGTCAAGAGAGCCAAATATCAACAGTACAACGATTGAAATTTATTTTGAGAGCCAATTTTTTTAAACTTAAACTATATAGGTAGGTACATCGTTATTAACTTAATTAGGGTACTCCTAAACTGGCCTTTGCTAAAAAATGTCCTCAATCTGATTGAGGTACGTTCGCTGAGGTCGACCCCTTCCAACTCTCCCATCCACAGTCATCTTGTATACTTGTTTTGTCTCCTTTCGTTCATCTTCTCTATATGTCCAAAGTATCCATAAAATTAAATCATGACAAACACTAATGTGAACAGTTGCCTTGCATCTCCTTGGAAAGTTTGGGTAAGTCAGGTTTGTATGTTGTTGTTTTTAATTTTAGACACGCACTAGAGAGCATCAATATGTATGGCCTCGCTGGACCAGATTCAAGGTTCTTAGCTAGCAGCTAGCATTCTGTTCCGAACTGCAGCCTTCCAGAGGCCTCTGGAAGCTCAAAGAGCTGTTTGCCCTCCCCCATTCTCTCAACAGCATTTCATATTAAGAGGTTCAGTGTCCCTGAACGCAAGCTTGATTAAGTTAACAATATATTTCATCTCTACGGGTTCCCCCACCCCCAACTTCCCACCCACATCTTGTGGCAGTGGCTTTCACAAGTTAATTGGGCGGGGGGGCAGTTTTCAGAGGCCCGCAACAGTCATCCTTCCTACCCAGCTCAGCTGTTTCAAGCACACAACACCGAAAGCAGAGTCGACAAAAAGTGGCCACTCAAAGTTCCCTCTAAGCTGAGTTAGTGTGGGCTAGCTCACAGTTTTTTAGCCTCCGGCTCACACATTTTTGTCTTAGCTCAGGAAGGATGGCTCCAGAGCAAACTCATTTATGCAGTAGTAGCCAAATTGCTCGTTCACAGCTTTCATGCCAGGAGCTCACGAAGTAGAATCTTTGCTCACAGGGCTCCACAGCTTGAAGGGAGCAATGAAACACCACAATGGGCAAGTAGTCTTGCAGAGTCGCACAGGACACCTCCAAGTAAATATGGGTGGGTTGTTTTAAAGGGGCATCCATCCACACTAAATCTTTGGAAGCACATTACAATAAAGCCCCTACAACTGTATACAGAAATACTGAGCATCCCTA
>NW_015169203.1:604939-612905 GCF_001447785.1 Gekko japonicus
TCTTTTTTGTAGCAAACAGACAGAGGTCATTTCGGGGGGGGATCGCGGGGGATCGCAGTTCTCCCGGGTGAGGTATGGGGGGCGAGGCACATGAAGAAGAAACCCCCCCTGCTTCCGGCCGCCCCGCTTCTGGCCCTCATTCAGCCAGGAGGAGGCAGGAGAAGAGGGAGGGTAAGTTGCTTCCTCCCTGCCTCTCCCCACCCCTGCCTGCCTGGGGCCAGGGAGGGTTTTCGCGGGGCTTCCTTGCACTCCCGCCGGTCCACCGCCGGGCCCCTCATGGGGCTCGGCAGTGGAGCTGCAAGGCCGGCGGTGGCAGCCGGGACCGTTGGGGGCGGGATGTGTGGCCTTATGACACACTTCCGGTGATGTCAGTGGGTGTGGCCTCATGACACACTTCCGGTAATGTCAGGGGATGTGGCGTATGCTAATGAGTTATGCTAATTAGTTCCCCTAGCTCTTTTTCTATAAAACGACCCCTGGTTATACCTTTCTAAGCCGATTAACTTCAGTGGACTAACTGTACTGTTCATGTACTAAGTTCTAGTTTAAAGGCAATGGTTAAATAAAATTTGTTAAAATTCACCACCTTATCTGACAACAGTTTGGATTCTTGGAACTACAAGCACAAGGGTGGCTATGTACAAGGATCTTTCCAATCTCCTGAGACCTCTGAAAAGCTGATATTTAATGTCACTAGAATCCCAATGGAGAAAATGCCACAGGGACTTGGTTGCTGCTGTGAAGAATCCGTATTAGGTGACATTTACTCTGTTCACTTATCTGTGGTGGATTTTCCAATTATGCCAGAGGTTTCTGGACACAGGATGGAAGTGGGGACTTTGTCACCCAGTTTCACCAGAACAGCCATTCTCTGTGATATTTTTTCCATGTGCCTCTCAGGACTCTGACCATCAGCTTTTTGGGGAATGAAGGAGTGAGAGAGAGATGGAAAAGATCCAGGCCTAGGCCCATAGCTACAGTGGGGCATTTCGGGGCCTGGCCCACCGACTTTCTGCCAAGGCCCCACAACTTCCATCCAGCCCCCAGGCCCCTGACTCTCTGGGCTACCTGGAGGACTCCTGACTCTCTGGGCTGCCTGAAGGACTCCCCAACACCGCCACTTCCCCAAGCACAGCTTGCTTCCTCACATAGGCAGGCCGAGTGCGAACGCTGCAAAAGTGAGTTTTTAAAAAATATATTACAAATTTATTTTTTATTTTATGACGTCAGTGCCCCCTGACTTATTTAAAGTCCCCCCGAATTACAAAAATCCTGGCCACAGGCCTGTCCAGGGCTAAAGATCCATGAAGAAGGAAGAGGGGAAAGATCCATGACTATCAAATAGACCCTCTCCCTTGTGGCCAACCACCCTATCTCCAGTGATGGGGGCACACATGGAAGGACCTCTGAAGATGACCTCTACATACAGGTAGATCTGTATGGGAGAAGGTGATTCCTAAAATATTGTGATCCCAGATCACTGAGGCCTTTAAATATCAAAGCCAGAGTTTTGAGTAGAGCCTGGAAACTGACTGGAAACCAACACAGATGAAACAAGGGAGGAGAAACATGTTAGTGACAATTTGACCATGCCCCTGCAATCTGGCTGCTATGTTGTGGACCATCTGCTTTTTCTGAAACATTTTAAGGCAGTCATATGTAGAATGCATTACAATAGTATAATCTGGATGTTGTTACAATCTCAGTAAGTGGCAGCAATAGATCAAGCATCATGCCCAAACTGAAGACCTGGGTTTTCAAAGATGATGCAACCTTATTTAGAGAAGGCATAAAACCCACCCCCAGTGACAGTAAAATTAAAGAGTTTCAAGGAATGTTTCACAGCTAAAATCTCTGAACAAGACACTGTCAAAGTATAATACAGTTTTATAACCGAAGAGGCTTCAGACATTGTTGCATTTAATTTCATAGGATTGGTAATTTAGAAGGATACTAGGCAGGATATTTTGCTCCCCTTCTATTTGGTATGTTGATGTGTTTCTGTGATTTTGTTTCCTGTAGGCTGTACTATGGAGATACAAGTTTTCCCAGCTTAAAGGTTCTTCAGACGATGGCAAGAGTAAAATCAAATTTTTGTTCCAAAATCCAGATACTAAGCAAATTGAAGCAAAGGTAAAAATAATAATAATATAATAATCCAAAACCTTATGACATCTCTCTTGTCAGAAATAACCAGCCCATCGGGGTAATGGAGATGAAGAAGAAAAGTTTTATATTTGGATGAATGTTTATATATTTAAGTAGAGATGCAAGAATGGCTAAAGAGTGAAGAATTTAGTTTGGATTGGATTTTTATTCTAGCATAAGCATATGAGCGAGAGGGTTGAAGACCACAAAAAGTTATGCTGGAATAGAATTTTGTTAGTCTTTAAAGTGCCACAGGGCTCCTGTTTATTTTTTACTGCAACAGACATATACAGATAACCCTCTGATGTGCTTTTTTGTAAATGTAGACTTTGAAATCGAATAGCATCTGTGTGATCTGCCTTGGAGAAAATAGTGAATTAATAAGGTACGAAAAGTTGCATATTAAACAGAGTGAAACACTGAAGGACTTTGCACAGACTCTGCATTCCATGAGGATTAGATGCAAAGTTATAAACTGCTTTCACCGTTGGTGAAGACTTACGATGATTAGGGGAGGGGAGAAAGGACTCAAGGCTCCACACTTTTATTTAACTACCCAAGACCTCATTTTCTTGTCTTCTCCCCAGTACCCAAAGTTTGCAGCTTTCACAAACTTCAGTTCCCCTTACAAAGAAGCAAACCCCAGTAAACGCCAGTGACTCTTTCACTGGAGAGAAGGGCAGGGAAAAGTGCGGCTTTATTCCTGTCTGTCTTGGAATCCTAGCTCAATTCTTTAGTTAACTGTTGGAGAACCAACAAGAGCATTAAATTTCCTAGCGGCCAAAATCATCCCAATCTCGTCAGATCTCAGAAGCTAAACTGAGTCAGACCTGGTTATGGGAGACCACCAAGAAAGTCCAGGATTGCTAGGCAGAGGCAGGCAATAGAAAACCAACTCTGTTCATCTCTTGCTTTGAAAACCTTGCAGGGTTGCCATCAGTTGGCTACAACTCGATGACCCTTTCCACCATCACCGTCTGGGACTTTGTAAAACCAAATTTGAAACTAAGTAATTTCACATCAGGTGTGTCTGACAGCTGAACTTGCCACGTTTAAAGGTGTTGATCTGACATGAGCCTCGTGTGTTTGGTTCATGCCAAGCTGTGAATGCCTGCTGAATAGGTTTGCATTGGATGTTTACAAAATGGTAAAAGGGAAAGGGAAAGGTTTCCCTTGCTCGAAAGCCAGTCGAATACGACTCGAAGGTTGCAGTGCTCATCTCCATTTCCAAGCTGAAGAGCCAGCGCTGTCCAAAGACATTTTCGTGGTCATGTGGCCAACATGACTAGACGCCAAGGCACACGGAATGCTGTTACCTTCCCACCGAAGTGGTACCTATTTATCTACTTGCAATTTCTTGCTTTCGAAATGCTAGGTTGGCAGGAGCTGGGATCAGAGACAGGAGCTCACTCCACCATGCAGCACTCGGGTCTCGAACTGCTGAACTACTATTTTTTATGTAATTTGTGGCTGATTTAACTGTTATCTGTGATTGTTTATGGCTGTATTGGAAAAACAAGATACCATTTTCTCTCTGCTGTGTCACTGGAGGACTTTGTTAAAATAGTAATTGCTGTTGCAACATGTACTAACATTCTAGCAATCTGTAGTCATGATTTCTGAATTCCCTGCTTTCACTTTTTTAAAAATTAGTCTCTAGCACTTTTTGTTGCAAGGACTTACTTTTTAAAACAAAAAGTGAAAGCTGGGAATTCAAAAATCACAGCAATAGTACTTAGTATGCACATCTGCAGTAGCTGTTGCCAATTTTTTAAAAAGTCTTTATAAAGCTTCCCATTGACATGGCAGAGAAAATGGTGCCTTAGCTGCATGAAAAGCCAATTGCACTGTATTGTACTGCTGGGAAGGCATATACAGTGAACAACCTGCCAAACATCCACAGTTGGGTCAGTGAATTGTCCAATCAATCATTATAAAAACTATCTCCTAGTTTGCAACTGTTCCCTCTAAGCTGTTGAGTCTTGTGAGCAAAAATTCTACTTTGTGAGCTACTGGCATTAAAGTTGAGAGCGATCTGGCTACTGCATAAATTAGTTTGCTCTGAGGCCATCCTTCCAGAGCTAAGACAAAAATGTGTGAGCCGGAGGCTAAAAGACTGTGAGCTAGCTCACACTCACTCAGCTTAGAGGGAACACTGAACAGGACATGAACCAACCCAGCAGTTTGGTTTCATTCATGTCCTGTCCAGTTTGAACATCTCTATTTAAAACTGGAGTCCTGTTTCAATTGTCCATGCTGCTTCATTTTCATTGCCTCTGGCAGCTGTGACACATCATCCCCTGCTGACGTGGTATGGCAGGAGCCATCTGGCCCATGTAGGGTCAGCCAGTGATGAGCTGCATCTGCTGGAGGCAGACAGCATGGGTGGACAAAGCAAGAGTCAAAGCACCACAGGTCTAGGTAATGATACACCTGTCAGGGAGAGTTGTTGAAGCCAGGCGACTGGTACAGCCCTGCAGAGGACTAGAGTAAGACTGCGGCAACGCTGGCAACCAAGCACCCCATGGATGGAGGAGAAATGAGGGTGGGGAGCATCTGGGAGTGGAGGGGCTCAAAAAAGGGCAGCCCTCTGGGGCAGTGGTCTACTGATAATTTTTCCAGTGATTTTTCATGGCAAGACTGCTCCTACATTCCATACTAACTCTATCCAGGCTATCTCCTATTACTAGCCATGAAAATTAAAGTATTTGAGAGTATTAACTTGTGGTAACAACGGGGCGATGGAATGGCCCAGTACAAAGATCTAGCTACAGTACTGTGATGGTTCAGTGTCGTTGAAGTGGGCTTTTGGGTAACATCTATAGGTCACCATCCTGATTTGATTAAATTGGTAACATCATTGAGCACTTTATTATTGTTAAATATGGTTGTTTTTATGCTGTTTTAATGTTTTATATTTGGCACATGCTGCCCCTGTTTGTAAGCCGCCCTGAGCTCGCTCGCGGGGAGGGTGGGATATAAGTGTAATTAATTAGTAAATAAATAAATAAAATAATACAGCTATGTTCTTTGAAACAATATTCCCTAGGTCAGGGGTCTATCAGGCCCACAGTGGAACTGGCTGTCTTCTGCTTCTTCTTCTTCTTCCAGTTCTACTGTTGCTGCATCAACGTAGGTTTTTTATTTTTATTGCATTTTGATGCAATCATTTAGAGCAAGAGGTGTCAGTTATCAGACACTGTTAAAGAAACAAAATATTGCAAGAGAGCTAATGTTTAAAGCATGTTTTTATTTTAAGTTTGTGTTTGTGTCCTTTATAAAGTTTATATCTCCACTACCTGGCATTACATTTTATGACACACATGGCCCGGCCCAACAAGGTCTCATTTATGTCAGATCCGGCCCTCATAACAAATGAGTTCGACACCCCTTCCCTAGGCTATTATTTTTTTTCAACTAAAGTATTAAGTTGATGTCTTCTCTAAAATTTACAGCTGAAATTTTTATGATTCTACTCCCAAACCCATTACAAAGCAAACTAGTTTAATGGTCTTTATTTTAGACCTTTTAACCTGAAATAATTCCTTATGAAATGTATAAACACTTCAGAAAATTAACACATTTATTTTCTATTATTTTATTTTAAATAGCCACCATGTTTAGATATAATGTTACCAGTAAGAACATTTTCAGGATCTATAAACAAATGCAAACCCAACATTCCTAATTGCAAAACCTGCTTTCCCTGAGTTTGTAGTCCCATTTCCTACAGAGCAGTACTAGAGCTAGTCTGTAGGTAGAGCCATCTAGAGATTAGGGGTCTCGAACCATGGATGAGAAGGTGGAATCATGGAGTCATTATGGGTAATGGAGTCATTATGAGTAAAAGATGCCTGGCCTTAAGGGTAGCTTAAAAATGAAGGTGTAGTATTGCCCTCCTGATCAAAAGTATGAGAGAGATACTCACTCCCTTTGCAGAGATATTAGAACAATTTCCTCTTATTGATGTATGGAGACAATTCCATAAAGGTGAAAGGGACTGCACATATTATTCACAAAGACATAATACATATACACGTGTTGATTCTTTCTTACTTTCCCCATCTCTGTTAAGTAATGTGCAATCAAAAAAAAAAAAGTAATGTGCAATCTACTCAGACCATAATTTGATTGATTACACTATTTTATTAAACCTTGAGAAAAAACAAACAACATGGGTATTAAATAAATCTTTACTGAATCATTAAACAATAGTTGCAGAAGTTGAAATGATTATAAAAATTTATTTTATTGATAACACCACAGAAGATATATCACCAACTATTATTTGGGATGCATTCAAACTAGTCCTAAGAGGTGATCTGATATCCAAAGCTGCTTGTCTGAAAAAACAAAAACAACAAAGAAGGGAACAATTACCAACAGAAATAAGTAAATTAGAAACTCTTCATAAAAAAGGAAACACTAAAATATATAGAAAATTGTTATCTCTGTTAGATACCCTAGACATTATACACAAATACAACATAATTTATTATTTTTAAAACAAAAATCATGGCAAAACACAGCTAAAGCACTGAAATTTTTAAGAAGAGTGAAACAAAAAAGAGAATCAAAAATAATTACAACTATTAAAGACAAGCAAGGTAATTTGCTATTTGAGACTATATGACTCTAAAACTACAAGTTCTGACTTAATAAATACATATTTAGAAAAATATTACAATAATAAACTCTCTCAAGAACATAAAACAACAATGAAGAATCCTATCACTGAGAAAGAAGTATTAAATGCTATTAAGAATTTAAAAACCAACGAAGCTTCTGGACCAGATGGTCTTATTTATGATTTTTACAAGAAATACACAGCTGATTTACTAAAACCATTGGCTAATGCTTGCAGCCATATTATACAATTTGGTATACTACCACTTCTTGGAGACAAGCAACCATAATAGTTTTACATAAACCTGCTAAAGATCCCACTTTAGTTACCTCCTATAGGCCAATATCTTCATTAAACATAGATTTAAAAATATTTACTTCTATAATTGCAACTAGATTAAAGTCTTTTGTGACACAATACGTCCCTCAGGATCAGGTAGGCTTCATGCCAAATCGAGAGTTGACATATAGCACATATAAGGCTTTGAGTTTAATAAACTATTGTAAGGTTAAGCAACAAAAAGCAATATGCATGGCTGTAAACATCGAAAAAGCCATTGATTCAGTGGATTTTGTTTATTTAAAATGAGTACTACATTATTTAGGATTTGGAGAAAATTTTCTATGTACAATTAACACAATATACAACCATCCAATGGCACATCTTAAAATCAATGGCACTATATCTGAGCAATTTATATTGAAATGTGGTACACAACAGGGGTGTCCTCTTTCCCCAATACTATTTTCTTTGGTAATGAAACCTCTAGTGGCAAGAATAAGAATCTATATATCTAATAGCCAACTTGCCCCCTCCGTGCGGATACTTAAATCAGCACGGAGGGGGCAGCTGGGGGGCCGGGGGAGGTTTGTGCACACGTGGGCCAGTCCCCACGTGTGCACAAAAATATAAAACGTTGAAAAAAATCTCGGGGGGATGTTTAAATCCCCCAGAAAGTACAAGAGCGTCTCCTGCGTGTGCGCAGGAGACGCTCTGTAGCTGGCCTCGCCTCCGCTGCCGCCTCCTCATCCTCAGAGCGAGCGAGCCGGCAGGCAGGGAGGCAGGGAGGCAGGGCGGGCAAGGACCGGCCTCGCCGCCACCTCCTCCTCCTCCTTCTCCTCCGCCTCCTTCCCGGGGCGGGCGGCCGGCCTCGCCTCCGCCGCCTCCTTCTCGGGGCGGGCGGCCGGCCTC